>NC_069681.1:27391876-27694906 GCF_023699985.2 Odocoileus virginianus | reverse complement strand
AGATATGTGTGTGTGTGTGTGTGTGTGTGTGTGTGTGTGTGTGTGTGTGTGTGAAGTCGCTCAGTCGTGTCTGACTCTGTGTAACCCCATGGACTGTAGCCCGCCAGGCTCCTCTGTCCATGGGATTCTCCAGGCAAGAATCCTGGAGTGGGTTGCCATTTCCTTCTCCAGGGGATCTTCCCAACCCAGGGATCGAACCTGGGTCTCCTGCATCTCCTGCACTGGCAGGCAGACTCTTTGTCACTGAGCCACTTGGGAAAACATGCAAATCTTCTTCATCAAATATAGATAGTCCAGGGTCAGGTGTCCAACCTCCTGTATCTTCATAGGCTTACAGGAACTCTCGTAGCTAGAGATCTTTAATCTAATTAATGATGAATGATTAAATGTGTCTTTGTTGCATCTGACAATTAAATAGAACAAAACCACTAAGTCATGAATCAACAGATCCACTGCATGCATGCAGATAAAGTAATTGTAAACTTTATCTGTTTCCTGATCACCAAACCTGTGCCCTTGTAAGAATAGAAAACTATTTTACGAAATGCTAACATCTTGACTGCCTTCCAAGTTCTGACTGCTATCCAAAAAAATAAGATGAAGCCAATTAGATCTGATATTTTATTAATTTTATATTAAGAGCAGATAAAATACTGATTACCTAGTTAAAAAGATATCACATAAAACAAATCCAATACACAGAATCTATGGGTAAATAACAAAAAAGAATTTAAAAAAAGTTGTTTCTGGTGATGGACTATTTTTATATTATAAAAGGAAGCTGCGATCATATTAATCATGTGTCAAAAGGAGTCAGGAAGATAAAATATGTCAGATAGTGTTAGGCTCAAAGAAAGATTCCTATCGTTGGATCCATTAGAGAACAACTACAGGAGAGGGATGTGAAGAGCTTGGGAGGGAATTGTCGGGGAAGAGGAACAGTTTATGTTGGAGAAAATAAGAGAGCCCTGGGAATGTCTGCTTTCCAATCATCGTTAAAAATGGCTCTGGGTTTCTAAAAGTCAATAGAATTTGGGCTGTGATTTTGGAGGGTAAGCAAGTTTTGTGCAGAAAGAGATATGGGAGGATGATGACTAATGATCAAGGAGTAAGATTTATTGCTGCAATTTTAAGAAGAGAAAATGGTGGGAAGAAGACATTAGAAGAACAGAGTGGCCCTGAAAAGTGATCTCAGACAGAGGGATGCCTTGTGAATGATCCTGTCTCATTTATGTAGGGAAGGAAAATGAACACACAGGGGTTATGAAAAAATTAAACAGGAGCTTGATTTTTGTTCGTATTCCTATCATTATTTTAACAATGAGTTGAACATTCTTCAACAAGAGAAATAAAAACAGCAACTTCGACAATCGTCATTATAATAAGAGGCTGGAAGGAATCCTTCCAGGTTAATCAAACAGAAAAAAAAAAAATCTTTGTGAAAACAAAAACAGTTTCCATTCAGAATGAATGAAAATGGATATATGTGGAAGGCATAGTAGTAATAAATTTGTTAATGTTATTAAGTATTCATCATATATGCGTGCTCGTATGTACACAGGGACACGCGTGCACACACACACACAAACTGTGACACGGTCCTAACCTAATGACTCTACTTCAGCGAAGACAAAAGCTCGACTCACTTGCAGGTGAAACTGAGATGATGTCTCGTTTTCAGTTATCTTAAATTATTTAGTCAACAAGTGAAGCCAGGAGGGAACAAATATGGCACATGATTACTTTGTAAACTTCATTAATATACAGCACTTAAAAATTTCTTAAAACACTAAAAGCATTTTCTTCTCAAGCATTTTGAGAATTATAGAGCTACAGAATTCACAGACGATTAGAATCAAATCCTGCCTCATATTTAAAGGTTATGTACAGTAAGGTTAAGTCATGTAGTCTCAGAAGCAGTGGAAATTCTACTTTTCAGTTGGAAATTCTAGGTTATGTGCCCCACGCATGCTCTTGACTAAGTCACTATTTCACACTATCTTAAGAATGTGTGATGTTTACAGTACCATTCTGAAAATCCAGAACAGAGTAATGAACAGTGGGGTTTAGAGACCAAAGGAAAAAAGAATCGAACAATTATTTCTTTATGCCTCGGTGTGTCTTCTCTGCTATTCTTCATTTGATATCTTCTTCTCTAATGATCTTATTATTTTAAAAATGCGTATATGTTCTCTTTACCTAGAGATATAAGTGACTTTGGGACTTTACCTGATGGTGGGGCTTTATCTACATCATCTAGGGCGATGCTTATATTTTATTTTCAAATGATACTCCAAGAGACAACTCTATTGTCTATCTCAGGCAACTCATTATATTTAAAACTCATCCTAACATTCCATTTAAAAGGTCAGGTATAAAAGTAGCATCAAAATTATCTATACCGTCAAAACAGATCACACACAGTTTATAGGTCAGCTATATCCAGTATCCATTATTACATACAAGATTAGAAGTTTACAATCAAGCTTGTCAGCAAGAATATGGGAAGGCTTACAGTCTCACACATATTAATTCTAGAGTGGACAGAGATACCAAAAACAGAGAAAAAAACAAACATCATTTTGCTTCTGTGGTGGTAAAGAAATATATCTTAAAATATCATTTCATGCCTAACACCACTTTGCTTCAACTTTAATTTTTTTCCCATTGTGTTAAATAATTTTTTATATAATCTTCATTGTGTTCATTCCTTACCTCCCCACGACGATATCTGCTGAGAACTAAGCTGCTGAAACTGCAAATATTTTGCTCAGTGACTCAACAGACTTAAGTATTTAAAGAGAAGCCCCACTTTCAGAATGTCAAACGTATCAAGTAGACGTGACTTCACACAGTTACCAAGTCAGTCTCCTCATACAATTTTAAGCCTCGGAGTCTGAATTATTTAAGGTAGCCACGGATGGGAACAGAGTTCTGCTTTCTATTGAATGCGGTGATTTAAAGAGGATAAATGAAATAATGACTGACTAGAAAATAAGACAGAAGGATTTTTTTAAAAATTATTTTTCCATCTTGTGAAATATGATTTCAGGCATTGCTTTTCATATAAATAAGTCTTTTTGAAGTATAATAGCAACAACCAACACTTTTCCTATCCAACTGAAAAGATGAAACTTCTGAAGGGCATTTTATTGCTTTTCACATGAACAAATGCAAATGAATTACGGTTTGGGGCTCCCTTTTGGAGACGGCAATAAGAATCCCCTTGAATTTAAAAGGATTGACTTCACTTTTCATCATTTGCAGACTCTGTTTGACTTAGGACAGATGATTTCCAGGCCCAAACTGTCGAAAGAGCAACAATTTTTTTCCCTGAGTACTTGCTTTACAACGTCAAGGGTGCAAAGAATGTGTACACTCAAGTAATAAGGCTCTCCTCTTTTTCTTTTTAATATCTTGGGGACTCATGAAAATATAAATATGACTAAAATCTTGTTGAGAACATTTCATATTGATAGTGTGGAAAATTAGAAAGATACAGTTTACATCAAGTTTTATTTTTCATAAATGACCTTAAAAATAAGTCTTAGCTTTCCGGGTTTGCCTTCCATTCCCCAGCACCCCAACCTTCAGTAAACACAGTATAAATCTTCCTTCTATTTCTCTGAGTTAAATCTTGTGGGAGATTTTTATTTAAGAGATGTATTTTTCCCAGGTGGAAAGTGAAAGTCGCTCAGTCACGTCTGACTCTTTGCGATCCCATGGACTATACAGTGCATGGAATTCTCCAGGCCAGAATACTGGAGTGGATAGCTGTTCCCTTCTCCAGATGATCTTCCCAACCCAGGGATGGAACCCAGGTCTCCCACACTGCAAGCGGATTCTTCACCAGCTGAGCCACAAGGGAAGCCCTAGTGGCGCTAGTGGTAAAGAATCCATCTGCCAATGCAGGAGACATAAGAGATGTGGGTTCGATCCCTGGATCAGGAAGATCCCCTGGAGGAGGGCATGGCAACCCACTCCAGTATTCTTGCCTAGAGAATCCCATGGACAGAAGAGCCTGGCAGACTACAGTCCATATGGTCACCAAGAGTCACACATGACTGAAAAGACTTAGCATAAGTTGTCACTAATTTAGAAGAGTAAGCTGCATAAAAGGCATTCATCAAAAATTATGAAATGAAAAATGCAATGGCCTTAATGAGAACCCACCTTCACGGGAACTGGACTGTTCCCATCTCATTCCCTCATTGCAGGTCCCAGGCCAAGGGCCCAGAGCGCCTTAGCACACACCTTCAGACTTTGTATGCACCTTCCTTTTTAAAAATTTCTGTGAGATGTTATGCTTCCTGTAATCACTTCAACAATAAATTCTAGAATGTCAGAATTCTTTGAGACAATGAGATAAACATGAAGAAGAAACATGGATAAATCTAAACCCCACCCCCGCAGGTGCTTTCTCTCTAATTCAATTTCCTAAAAGCTTTCAGAAAATGCAGCTGAATTAGTACTAATGTTATTTAATGAGTACTTTTTTTTTTCTTTCCAATGAATCTATAAAAGCAGAGCTGCAGCTTGATTAGGTCTGTGTTTGTGAAGGTAACCGTTTCGCAGCTGACAGGTGAAGTCCCCCTGAACACAGCCCCGTGCCCCGAGGGACAGGCAGCCCCGAGGTGGCCCCCGGGTCAGCTGATTGGATCCCAGAGAACAGGTGCAAGGCCCAGGGGCCTCAGGATGCACCCTGCCAGCGCGCCCGTGTTGTTTGACTCTAAGTTCAGAAAAATAAGCTAGAATGTGACGTGTGCTGGTGGGCAAGCCCTCTCTCAGCCTCTTCCCCAGGAAACCCTGCAGCCAGGGCATCCATCCATTTAGCTTTCCTGCCCTGTCCAGCCTTCAAGGCCCTGGAAATTGTGGCCACTAACAACGGCCTTTAGCAGGAGACAGATGTGAGGAGACGGAACAGGCAGTATTTATAACAGACCCTCTGGGGGCTATGACTGCTTCTTGTACTTTTTAAAAGGACACCTAATTTATTACCAAAAAGGCCTAATTACATCACTATTCACTTTCATGTTCCTTAATGGATTTACGTATTCTTTACAACCTAAAGTCCAAAGTTCTTAATACTGAAAGTGAAAGTGCATCAGTCTTGTCCCACTCTTTGAGACCCCATGGACTAAGCAGTCCATGGAATTCTCCAGAGCAGAATACTGGAGTGGGTAGCCTTTCTCTTCTTGAGGGGGTCTTCCGAACCCAGGGATCAAACCCAGGTCTCCCACATTGCAGGAGGATTCTTTATCAGCTGAACCACAAGAGAAGCCCAAGAATACTGGAGTGGGTAGCCTATCCCTTCTCCAGTGGATCTTGAAGTCCTCGCCAAAATCTAGCCTTAACTTAGCTTTTCCATTTTATCCATACACTGACCTCAACCCGAAGCTCATACCTCTATTCAGGATAGCATGGCTCTTTACTCAGGCCCTTTCTGCTATTTCGCTTCAACTCCCATCACAGCCTACGACACTGATCTGACTTTCCCCTGCCTGTCATTCCTGGTGCCCAGGAAGAGGGCATCCCAGGTGAAGTTCTCCAGCACCAGGTCCAGAACTCCCTCCTGACAGTTCTGTTTATTCAACACAGCAAATGCCTTCATCTGCCGGTGAGCCCGTGCTGAACAAGACAGACAAAGTCCCTGCATGCAGAGTGGCTATGCTTTAGCAGGGGAAACAGGAAACACAGATAAGCTGGAGAAGACTCTTCAGAGTCCCTTGGACTGCAAGGAGATCAAACCAGTCAATCCTAAAGGAAATCAGTCCTGAATACTCATTGGAAGGACTGATGCTGAAGCTGAAGCTCCAATGCTTTGGCCTCCAGATGTGAAGAGCCGACTCACTGGAAAAGATCCTAATCCTGGGAAAGATAGAAACCAAAAGGAGAAGGGGGTGGCAGAGGATGAGATGGTTAGATAGCATCTGTGACTCAATGGACATGAATTTGAGCAAACTCTGGGAGACAGCGAAGGACAGGGAAGCCTGGAGTCCTGCAGTCCATGGGGTTGCAAAGAGTCAGCCATGACTGAGCGACCGAACAACGACAAACACTGAATTTAAAAGCAAAATAGTTCATTTTAAAACATTATACTAATTTTGAGATATAATTCACTTATTGAGATATAATTCATATCAAATACATCTCACCAATTTAAAGTGCACAATTCAATGATTTCTAGTACAGAGCTGTGCAACTGTCATCCCCCAATCGAATTTGAGAACATTCTTGTCCCACCCACTCCTCCAAATACTTGTACCTACTAGCAGTCACCGACCTCAGTGTAAGGCCACCATTACTCTACTTTCTGTCTCTATACATTTCCTATTTTGGAAATCTCAGGTAAGTGAAATAATAAAGTATGTCACCTCTGATAAGTACAATACTCCCAAGGATCATCCATGTTGCAACAGGTAAGAAAACGTCAATCTTGTCCTGCTGATTAAAATTTCCCTGTATATATACCCACCCTTCATCCATTCCTCTCTTGACGGACAACTGAGTAGTTTGTACCTTTTGGTTCTTGTGAATAAAGCTGCTATGAAGATTCAAGTACAATTTTTTTTTAGTGGAAATATTTTTCATTTCTCTTAAATATACAGTTAATAGTGTCATAGCTGACTAATAGTATTTTTAAATGTATTTTAAACCTAAGCGTAATTAAGAAATTATCTCTTACTTCATCAGGAAAATCATCTTGTATGGGTCAAACACAGAAGAGAAGGAATACTGAATTTCTGGGACAGCGCTCATTTCTGAGTGGACAGTTCTTTCACGGAGCACGTACTCCTCATTTAACACTGAACAGATGCATATGAAAAGTCTAAGCCATATTCCAGGGAGGAAATCATTATTCGGATTGTAATAGAGCTTCACAAATAGAATTTTATGTTAAGCTGACCTACTTCAAACATTTTATTAGGGAGTTCCTAAATTTTAGCGGCTGACAGCAAAACGTAGGAGGAAAACGGGTTTTCTTCAAATTGCCTTTCCTTTGTTAACTTAGAATAAAGGACATTTGTTTATAAGTGGCCCCAGAGGAGATTCATGCATTTTATGTGCTAGATTTTTTTCTTCTAATGGCTAAGGAAAGTTACATAAGAGGCATTTAAGGCAATCAAGGGCTAATGAACCTGCTCATGTATGTCTAAAAGTCTAAATCACCTTTTTTTTTTTTAAAAAAAAAGAAAGTCTAAAGGTGTCCCAACATGCTCGAATTTTCCATCCTCCATACAGAAAACAAGGGCAGAAACACTCAATACAGTGAAGTTCAGAGTGGCTGTCAAGTAGCCACTTTTTCCAGAGCGATGACATTGCTTGAAAGTGGGACTTTGGGTTCTAGGTATCTTAAAACTCTCTTGCCCTCTTGATGTTGCGATACCTTCAAATCATACTTATTGCATTTATGAAATAGTAGGGAATAATTAGCACTCATTGCTGAATAGATAATGAAAGAACCAAATGAGAAATCTAAATTGAAAGAATAAAAACTACTAGCTGTGTTAGCTAGGAGACCAAGAACGGCTCGGTTATCTGGATGCCCTGGAATGGAACGGCCGGCCTGCCACCTCTGAGCCTCCTCCCACCCCACAGGGTCCTGCTGGCCTTGTCTCCCCCGAATCACCACCTTCTGCATAAAAACAGATGGGGCTCATTAACCAGGAAAGAGAGTAATAAATTATACTGCTCCACCCTATATAAAAATGTATCTATCATGACTTCTGTCAATTTGAAATAGTCATAGGAATATTTGGTCTTAATATAAACATGAAAATAATTATTTATTATTGTTGCTTTATAAGGTGATAAGTAGGCATTACTAGAGATTGTGCTTGATTTATGAAATTTTGAAACCACTGATTCAGCTCTTTATTTTACCTTGAATAATACAAATATTTGGATTTCTGAAGTCACTCACAAATGCTTTCATCATATAAGAACCAAGGATCATACTAATATATATTATACTATATATTCTACTAATATATGCCTATAATTATATGGATATATTAATTACATTAATATAATTTAACACATTTATTTGGGATATTGAGTTTATCAGTATATTACTATCATACATTTCATATAATTAATGATACATAATTGCATATTGTATATTTTAGATTGGTATAGTCATGGCCACTCTGATGAATCATACTAATGAAGATAAGAAATTCTGATAGCGTGGAGCTCAGCCATGCCTAGGAGAGGCTGTGTGACTAACTAGGGGTGAACCTTGAACAAGTCAATACATGTTTCTTAAACTTTGCACTTTCACCTGTTACATAGAGGGACATAAATTAAGTTTCAAATGCTGACAATAAAACACAGTTCTAGGTAATCGGAGTCCATTATCATCTTTTGAGGGGGCAGTTGAAAAGTAACACCAAAAATATACAATCTGAAGGAAAAGTCCCGCTGTGCTTTATCACAGGTTTCAACCACACCCAAGCAACCGCCTTCTCATAACTGATGCAAAAATCAGGGAGAAGCAGCAGATCGGCCTCAGACACTAAGCAGACCAGTAACCTGTTATCAGCAAATGAGCAACAAGAAAATAAGGCACTTTCCGTGTTAAATAAGTTTAAAATTTGGATTTGGGAAACTCTTCTTTGTCTCTCTTTAGAGTATATTATTTGTCATAAAAATAAATCTAACAAAGGAATAAATTATTTTCAAATTACATTTTAACAAGGTTCTGGTAGTTAATGAATGCAATTAAAAATTTGATATACATATATATATAAACACACATATATACAATATTTATTTTTAGTCAGACTCTGTTTCAAGCAAATTGGCTGCAAATACACGAAATACACAAATTCAGCATACTTTTGTGCAGAACTGACTTATCTGTCTGTACCACTGGCATATATATTTATATGCAGTAGTGTTATATCAGGACTTCCCTGGTAACTCGGATGGTGAAGAACCCGCCTGCAGTGCGGGCAGTTCGATTCCTGGGCCGGGACGATCCCCTGGAGAAGCGACAGGCTGCCCACTCCAGTATTCTTGGGCTTGCCTGGTGGCTCAGACAGTAACGAGTCCACCTGCAATGCCGGAGACTGTGGTTTGATCCCTGGGTCGGGAAGATCCCCTGGAGGAGGGCATGGCAACCCACTCCAGGATTCCTGCCTGGAGAATCCCATGGACAGAGGAGCCTGGTGGGCTACAGTCCATGGGGTCACAGACTCGGACATGACGGAGTGACTAAGCACAGTATCATATCTACAGATGACATACTGCTTTACAACACTGTACACAGACTCAGATTTTCACTCATACAAACATACCAGACATTCTTAGAGATTATATTCCATGTTTATCGATGGAATGACTACTCTACTTTCTACTATATGTTAATGCTTTAACTCTGGGAAATTTAAATAATAATTAAAAGGCAAATTAGTAATTAGGGGACTGTTGACTAAGTTTACTGTAATCCAGCCCTCACAACAAAGATTTCAGGAGGAAAAGATTTATGAGAAGCACATTAAAAATTGATATGCAGGGATTTACAATAATGGGCTTAAGGCTCAACATTCAGAAAACTAAGATCATGGCATCCAGTCCCATCACTTCATGGCAAATAGATGGGGAAACTGTGGAAACAGTGGCTGACTTTATTTTTCTGAGCTCCAAAATCACTGCAGATGGTGACTGCAGCCATGAAATTAAAAGACACTTACTCCTTGGAAGGAAAGTTATGACCAACCTAGATAGCATATTAAAAAGCAGAGACATTACTTTGCCAACAAAGGTTCATCTAGTCAAGGTTTTGGTTTTTCTAGTGGTCATGAATGGATGTGAGAGTTGGACTATAAAGAAAGCTGAGCACTGAATAATTCATGCTTTTGAATTGCGGTATTGGAGAAGACTCTTGAGAGTCCCTTGAACTGTAAGGAGATCCAACCAGTCCATCCTAAAGGAAATCAGTACTGAAAATTCATTGGAAGGACTGATGTTGAAGCAGAAACTCCAATACTTTAGCCACCTGATGTGAAGAGCTGACTCATTGAAAAGACCCTGATGCTGGGAAAGATTGAAGGTGGGAGGAGAAGGGGATGACAGAGGGTGAGATGGTTGGATGGCATCACCAACTCGATGGACATGAGTTTGAGCAGGCTCCAGGAGCTGGTGATGGACAGGAAGGCCTGGTGTGCTGCAATTCATGGGGTCGCAAAGAGTTGGACACGACAGAGTGACTGAACTGAACTGAACAACAGTGGGATATTCTTTCATTTTTTGGAACAGTCACAAAATGTTGGGCTGTCCTGAAACCCTGTTGCACTTCTGAAATGTCATTTCTACAATGATATTTCCATTTTTTTTAAATGTCTATATCTTTATTAGATGCAGATTCACCTCCTCATTTTAACTACTACAAAAGATGGGAAGAACATAATGCATTGAGAAGTAAACTGTTAATAAGTAACCATTAACCACTTCAGAAACTGTCCTTATAACCATCTGGCAAAATGGCTTTAGACTGGCTCTCCTTTGAAATTCTTAAAAGAACAATTGGTTTAACTAAGAGTTAGGCTTTCTTAATAATATTCATATGCCTGCACAATGTTTAATCAAAGTTCGAATGTGTTTGTGATGATGACAGTGTTATTTTAAGTGACACATTCAGCTTCACTGTTGTTTTCACAACTCTTATTAACTCTTGGGGAGAATCAGCAATTAGACCTGGTCCACACCATGATTCTCAAGGTAGCGGCCCAGTAGAAACTGTGAACCAGAGAGGAATGCTCTTCCCTTTGAACCAACAGACGGTTTTATTTCAAATTAATTGAATTCTTACTGTAGTTCTGCAACCTCTCCATTATTATTACACCTAACTTACAGATGATGAAGCGGTTGAGGGAGAGAAGAGCTGCCTCCAGCATGTTGGAGTTTTCCCATCACTCAGCCACGCCCTGGCCTGCTGCTGTTGAACCCAAACAATTTCACAGACCATCAACACCAGACAAGGCCAATCCGTGACCGTGACAGATCTGGAGCATCCGTAACCACGTTCGAACACCGACAAAGCAGGGACTCTGTGCCAACCGCAGATGGCCAGACTGTCCCTCTCTCCTGGCTAACGTGAAAGGCTACTACTTTCCTACAAGCCTCAGCTTCATCTCACTCTTGTGCTCCTGTTTCTACGCAAGATTTGTTAAGATTTCCAATCATACAATCCCTCACCCCGTCAAGTGTCTTGCTTCTTGACAACCCTACTTCTTAAACCCTTCTTCAGTCACCTAACACACTAATTCCTAACACTCCAGGTCAGAGACACCCCGTGGGGCTGTATAATGTTTCCTTCCTGCTCCTGCAACAGGTAACAATCCAAGCTGTGGAACTACAGGCATGCGCCTGGTGTATCGGATGCCTTCAATGCTGGAAGGGAGTGACATAGTAAAACACAGAGGTTTAAGTAACTTCATCAAGTAGCATTTTAATTGCCAGTTGCAGGCCTTGAAACGTTGTTTCCTATTATCTTCACCTTGCTGTGACTATATTATACTGTCATCTCCTGAGATTTATTACACACGACCTTAGAATATTTAGCATGTGACTGGAATCATGAGAAACTCAAATATAGATTTACAGACAAGCAGAGGAGAAAGAAAATCACATAGAGCTGATGGAAGGAGATGGCAGATGAAATCCATAGAGGAGACGAACGCATCTACAAATATGTGGGTGGGAAAGGGTAGACGTGTTAGAATGATGTCATAAATGCCTGAACACATACCGACTCCAACAAAACAGTAAGAGTTAACAAGGCTATTACACTGAGCACGGTCTTAAGTGCCTCATATAGATTAATACATTTCTAAAAACACCACCATGAGTCAGATAACTATTTTATTCAGATTTGAGAAAGGAGAGAAAGTGAGGCACTGAGAAATTAGACATCTTGGTGAGAGTCTTAGCAGCGGCTAATCGATCATGCGAGAAGTCACAGTGTAGAAAAACTGGTCAACTGAGTGGATATCTACTTATAAGATTTGATTTGTTAGTGTTGCCCCACATAGTGAAAATCTGATAAAATCATAGTCAATTTACAAGTGTGGTAGGCCCTAACCATATTTCATGAAAACAGTTTTTCATCCCTTGATAACCATCCAGTACCTTCACTGTTGACTAGTTTTCTGAATATCTGAAAGTAGTTACCAAAGCACATCACCCTCACATCACAAATGTCTGAGAGTTGGTGGTTTTTGACTGTTCTTAATGACTTTCCTGAAAGGTGAATGGCTGAACCACAAAAAAACACCTGTATAAAGTTAGTAGCTGCTTTTGTTTGGGAGACCTGGGTTCCAACCCTGGGTTGGGAAGATCCTCTGGAGAAGGAAATGGCAACCCACACCAGTATTCTTGCCTGGAAAATCCCATGGGCGGAGGAGCATGGTAGGCTACAGTTCATGGGGTCTCAAAGAGTTGGACACCACTGAGCAACTTCACTTTCCCTTTCCCTGGTAGCTCAAATGGTAAAGAGTCTACCTGCAGTGTGGGAGATCCGGGTATGATCCCTGGGTCGGGAAGATCCCCTGGAGAAGGGAATGGCAACTCACTCCAGTATTCTTGCCTGGAGAATCCCATGGACGGAGGAGCCTGGCCGGCTGCAGTCTGTGGGGTTGCAAAGAGTCAGACACGACTGAGCGACTTCACTCTCCCTTCCCTGGTAGCTCAGCTGCTGACGGGCTTATAATCTGAAGCGTACACTGCCTGGCTCTGCCAGTGCCCGACTCCTCACTCTGCTCCTTTATGCTGCGGCCACTAACAACAGGCAGGGCTGGTCCCCGGGTGCGCTGGGACCCCGCCGTGCACAGTGAACCCGAGACACTCACTGCACCGGCTCCTCAGCCCATCCCCGCCCCCTGAGCCCCGTGCTTCGGCGTCTCAGACTGATTTCTGGGGTTGGACTAGAGCACAAATGACCCTATTTTACTCTCTGTATGAAGACAGACTTGAAGAAGAAGGAACACTTTCAGGCCTTAGGTCTCAAAGAATGGGAGAATAGGTAACCCCATGGATCTAGCAGGAAATGGTCCTCTCAGGCATCGACTGGGGCATGAAAGGAGGTGAAAAACCCTCCCAAGGAGGAGGGTGAGTTGACTGCTTGAGGCTAAGCAGCGTGGGAGATAGCGACGCCTTTCCAGGATGCTTTCACTCCGTGGTCCTGAAAACAAAATGAAAACGTTCCCTCTGCCAGTTGAAGCAACTGGGCATGACCTGCAGAGCGCTAAGGAGAAAAAGGCGGATGTTTGATCCACAAGCCGTAAAGAGTCTCCATCCGGCTTCCTAAAACGACAGAAGACAGAGGAGAGTGAGCAGCCCTCGGTCTGAGGGCTCAGAAGTAGAGAGAGGAAGGGCAGATTCAGGATAAAGACAAAACTGGTTAATCCATCAGTGCGGCCAGAAGTAGGGGTGAAAGGAAAGAGCAAATAGTATCAACATGCGCTCGCTGTCCCAAGCCTGTTAAAACCCCATAACAGAACATAGCAGCCATCACCTCTAAGTATAGAGACAGTCTTTAAACATGAGCACTTGCCATGATGTGAGCAAAAAGATTTTATTTAATTTGACAACTCAGTTTAATTTAGTTTTTCACAGCTTTATTAATGTATGTTGCTTTTTCAGCATATTGTCAACCTTCAGATCCTGTGTAAAATAATACAGTAATTGAAGCAATCTTGTAGTGGTTGGCAATTACATTTAGGAAAAAAAAAAAAAAACCTTTTCAATGCTGATTGCTACTCTTTCACAGTCTTCATTACAAACAGACAAATTGAATTTAGCATGCAGGAAAAATAAGCACATCCCATTCCCACTTTTTAAGTGTACGTCACAGGAAACTTTTCTGAAGCACAATCCACTGTGATTTCTGACCAGCTAATGAGGACTTTAGTAAACATTGGGATGTTCATTGACATTTTCCAGAATAAACATTCACCTTTGTGTTTTGTCAATGCACAAAAATGGACTTGGGTTCTTGAATAAACACCAGATTCCAAAGTTTCTAAATTTCACTATTTTGAATAAACGTAGATTAGATAAATAAAATATTCCCATGCTGACATTCTTGGACAAAGATGCAGCATGGTGCCTAGACGTACACTCTCCCCAATTAATGAAACAGAAAGATACTCCTCACTATTTACACACTCTTACCTCACTATTTATTATCTCTGATTGAAGTTTGTATGTGTGTATATGCATGTGTATCTTGGCTCCAGCTTCCACTGGTCCTTGATAATGTTTAGAAAAAGATTCTATCTTAGATGTTTATTTGAAAAGACCAAATCTTTTTTATAAAATAGATGAAATAAAATTGAAAAATTAAAGGAAAAGAAAAGAATACTGTTGGCAATATTGCCTACATTTCTTAACTTCGTCCCAAATATTATTGAGATTTTTTTTTAAAGTGGAAAAAAAGGAAATTAAAACTTAATATAAACCCAAAGAAGTAGTTTGGAATAAGGCAAAACATAATACAGACAGAACCAACCCACAAATCCTGCACAGAACGTAAAATGAGGGACAAACAAAAGCAGAGAAGATGTGAGGCTTTGAAAGAAGAGTCATGATGTAAGAACTGAGAAGTAAAATAATTTTATCAAATATGAGAAAAACAGTCACTTTATTTTCTCTCCCCTGTACAAATATGTTATTTTTATTGTTTATTTTCAGATGAAAGAAGTAAATGTTGCATTGAAAGAGAGGAAAGACAAGGAACAGAACAGAGAAGACCAAATATCCCCCCAAATGATTAAGGATAAAGTAGGTCATTTTTACAGCTTTGGTTTCATGTAATGATTTACATATTCTCTGTGAACCAGACACAAATGTTGGACCTTGGGAATATCTAGGAATTGGAAGAGCGAGAGCAGTTTGGGGAAAATTAGTAAAATGAAACTTGAGATATTCATATATGTCTTGGAAAGAAAGGAGCTCTCAGAATGGGAAATGGCTTAAAGACTGTAGGTCTGCATGTGTGTCTGTAGCTCAGTCATGTCCACCTGTTTGTGACCCTACTGTCCATGGGGTTTTTCAGGCAAGAACACTGGAGTAGGTTGCCATTTTCCTCCTCCAGGAGGTCTTCCCAACTCAGGGATCGAATCCACGTCTCCCGTGTCTCCTGCATTGCAGGCGGATTCTTTACCTGTTGAGACACCAGGGAAGCCCCAAGGACTGCAGGCCTTCAGTCTGACAACAACAGCCTCAGAGTCCCACGAGGGCCAGGTGAAAGGAATGGGGAATTCAAATACACATCATGTGTTTCAGCAAGTCATATATATTACCTTGGTGGGACACTTCTACAAATACTGAATAGAAATTTTGCTTCTCATAGAAAATGTTAGGCTACTCACATAATTATCTTCAGTTTTAAGATTTTCTCTCATATGCATACATGCATATTTCTCAGTGCATTCTTCTACTCATTAGACAAATATTCATTAGCTCCACTGTGTGTCAGTCACTTTTCTAGGCACTTGGAATGCTCCAAGTTACCTGTTTTCCGGAAGCTTACATTCCAGTGGGGAAAGACAGAAAAAAAAATGTAAGCATGAAAAATCAGAAAACATATAGTATATTAGAGGTGATAACTGCTCTAGGAGAAAAAGCAACTGGTGAGGAGTTGGTGAGCATTGGGGCAGGCCTGGCTGCGGGCAGGCTTCTCCAAGCAGATCAGAGATACGACAGGTTCCTGCTATCACTGTGCTAAATGTGATCAAAGCAGATACCTGACTGAGCCTGAAATGGTACATTTCGGGTGTGCTTCAACAAGCACGATGCTTTTTGGATGGAACATCCTAAACAAATTTGAGAACATTTCAACATCACAGTGATTTATTTGGGAAAGTGGATTTGAAGTGGAACCATACAAGATAACAAGGCCAGAGTGATTCACGGCAGAAATGAATGTAGGATCTGAATGCCAAGGGCCAAGCAGACCACAGTGACCCTCACGGGAAAGTAACACAGCGAAGTAAACACACAGTTGGACCAGCACTCAGATGTGGGTAGAAATTTTCTTGCCAATTACAATGAATGTAATATAATGTAGAATTTACAATGTGACTTCCAGAGAGTTTGGTTAATATGTGGTAAAGGTTATAGGGTGACAGTTTGTGATCTGTGTTTATAATCAACCACCGTTACAGATAAAATATAATTATTGTTCACGTTGGTCTCCAATGAGACTTTTAGATTTCAAATTCTCAAAAAGGGATGAAAACAACTCTAAGCATTAAATTCTAACTTCTTGGAAGTTAAGGATGAAACTTTGTACTGTATGCGTGCTACAGATGAAGAAGATTCTTATGTGCTATCAAATCAGAAAATGTGAGGAAGATAAGAGAGTATTTCAAAGAACGTTCATGGAAGTATATCTGCAGCTGGGGTACATGTAAGTTATGGCTTACAAAGGACCCTGAGTTATAAGAACGGTATCTCCCCAGCATGTTGGCTCCCCAGGCACCCTTTTAGAAGGATCACAACATCCAGTTTACAGTTTCCCAAGGGATGGCCATTTGTCCAGTATTGAGAAAGCAATCTAAGTTGTTAAATAATTGTTGATTTTTGCAAGGACAGAGAAAGGATCACATTTTCACCCCTTCCTAGCCACAGAACTAAAGTTTCCATATATAAATATTTAACATCAAGATACTAGCTAAAACTAAATCTTAATATACCTAACTAAATGAACAATACTTTCCAGCCAAAGTAATGTTTGTCTTCCACTGCAGTTGTGTCATAACATTACGAGAGACGTAAGTAGAGAGAGAAGCAGCTTAAGGAACAATATCCAGGTATTATTCAATTAAAATTAGTTACTGATTAATTTTAGAAATAGTAACTACGTATAACTTCAGTTAGGCAATGGATATTTCAAAATGTGGAGTTCTGTGGTAAAAGGTGCCAATAATGTGCAAAATTTACATGTAAAAAATATATATAAATCATATATAAAAATAGAATTCAAGAAGTAAAATGATGTAAAATTTAAAAATCACTACAATGACTAGGCTTTATTTTTCAAGGACTGGAAAATTCTTCCGTATCTCGTACTAATTAGGGTCAGCATCACGAATATCAATTGTAGGTGGTACAGGAGGAAATTACGGGAAATTGAAGTGCATTTGCACTGGCCCAAGTCACACCTTTGAAACTGCATTTTAGGGGTCAAATTAATATAATTGTTTTCATACCCACATAAGGGGAAATGTGCATAAAAACAAGAAGAGTTGGCAACTGTCAGTTTCATTGGTTTTCACCTAGATGAATGTGTGCTAAGTCGCTTCAGTCGTGTCCGACTCTTTGCGACCCTGCAGACTGTATCCCACCAGGCTCCTCTGTCCATGGAATTCTCCAGGCAAGAGTCCTGGAGTGGGCTGACATGCCTTCCTCCAGGGGATCTTCCCAACGCAGGGACTGAACCCACATCTCTTATGTCTCCTGCATTGACAGATGGGTTCTTTACCACTAGCACCACCTGGGAAGCCCATTTCACTTAGATGAGAATTTCCTGCTCAAAAATTATGATTAACAGAGTGTAAATGCATTTCAGGACTCCCTATGTGATTTGTATTTCTTCATTCAATAGATTTTCACATGGAAAGTCCAGAAATAAAATGTGAAAGAAAAAAAGATTATTACACCGAAAGGAGGGAAAGATCTGAAATAGATCTGGAGAAAACACGCTCAGAGACAAGTGTCATTTGACCTGAATCTGAAAGCAGCAAAACGTCTCATAAAGTAGTGATCCTAGTGACCACAGAGGCTGACATTCATTAAAGCGTTACATGGTGCTTGGCCCCCAGATAATTGTTTTACACTCGACTCTCCATGAACAAACTTTATTCACTCAATCATTAGTTAATTCATCAAACCCTTACTGTGTGCAAGGCTCTGTACACAGTGATTCTCAACAAGGCTGCTCTGTCCTCGCGTGGAACAGCTCCTCACCGTATGCATCTGCCTTGTGCGTTGCAAAGCAATTGGTGTGGCCATGCATGCATACTTGAGGGGTCGCCCTGTCCTGTTGACAAGCAAAGAAGCCTTTTCCCACCTTTCCAACTAGTGGGAGAGGCGGTGTCACCCCCTGCCCCACAGAGCTTGGGGGACACGCTCTCTGCCATCCAGGAGCTGGGCTTGGCACAGGAGGCGTGCTAATGGGAGCAGGCGATTAAGGCACCATCATCCTGCTAGCTCACATGTATCTGCTGCCTAAGGCAGGGATGCAAGTCCGTTAGGTAGAGAACCCTTCACAAACCTCCTGGAGAGACCCTCCGGTCTTCTCCACACACAGGTGAGGAAACTGAAGCACAAAAGTTAAACAACTTAAAAGAATTCCACAACTAGGCAACAGTCGAGCTGGGTTCAAACAGGTGGTCAGGCTGCAGAGTCAACGTGTACTCCCCAGGGAGCAGGTGTTTCTAAAAATCCCTCCCAGAACAGTATTTGCACACATGCTAAAATGAAAAATAAACAAAATCTTGAGAAAAAAAAAAAGAATGTAAAATTAAATGCATGGCTGTGTGGGGGCATACATTTGAAACATGGTGCTAGATCCATATAGATACAAAAGCTCTGAAACTAAAACTTTAGTTTTTATTGGGTCACAACATGAGTACTGGATTCAAACCAGCCAAACTAAACAGGGTGGAAAGTGACATCTGGAGATACCAAACAAAGGCTGACCTCATGAACTGGAAAGAAACTTGCCCAGCAGAGGATGAGGTAGGGTACCTCTGATTGTCTTTCCCTTCAGATATCTCAGCAAGTGAGCAAACCCTTTGCTCTATCAGATCTTTGCTCAAATATTACCACTTTCTCAATGAGTTCTGCCTTGGCGACCCAATTTAAACTGTGACCTGCTGCTGGACTTACACTGCCATGCTGTGCTGTGCTCAGTCGTTAGGTCGTGTCTGACTCTTTGAGACCCTTCGGGCTGTAGCCCTCCAGGCTCCTCTGTCCACGGGATTTTTCATGCAAGAACACTGGAGTGGGATGCCACTTCCTTCTGCAGGGCCTCTCCCCAACTCAAGGATTGATCTCACATCTCCTGTGTCTCCTACGTTGCAGGCATACTCTTTACCAGTGAGCCACCAGGGAAGCCCTTGCAAACGCATAGTAAATTATTAGTATTTTTAAAATAATTACTAGACACTAATTAATTCAACTTCACAAGGACAGGGGTTTTGTCTGTTTTGTTCACAGATAGATTCCTGGAACCTAGAACCAGCCTAATGTTTCAGGCTTAAGCACGGGGCAGGCGGGAAGGAAGCCTTCTGTGAGTGTGTTATTAATCACCCCAAACCTGCTTTCATCACCTGGTTAGCAGGCTGCTATCTCAGTGGCTCCAAAGTTTAAATTTAAAGTAGCCCACTGAACAAACGGAGAATGCATACCCAGGAGTACAACAAAGGTTTACAAAATATAGGCATAGATGGCTTCTAATTCAGCCTCTTCCTGAATGCGATCTGTCCCAGAACTTGCTAGAAAAGCAGATTGGTTCTCCTTTCTACCTCTCTTTTCACCACCCCCTCCTTCCAGGGTGTCCCTCACACACCCTGAATCTTACTCTGTCCCTTTCTCAAGGGATACACTCTTCCAGTCCAAAAAGAAAGAGACAATTAGAATACTGGTACACACTGCCATATTTAAAACGGAGAACCAACAATGACTTGCTGTCTAGCACAGGGAACTCTGCTCAGCGCTATGTGCAGCCTGGATGGAAGGGGAGCTTGGGGTGAATGGATACATGCATTATGGATGGCTGAGTTTCGTTGTTGTTCACCTGAAACTATCACTACATTGTTAATCGGCTATACCCCAATCCAAAATGGCTGGTAAAGAATCTGCCTGCAGGGCAGGAGACCTGGTTTCGATTCCTGTGTTGGGAATTGCCTGGAGAAGGGAAAGGCTATCCACTCCAGTATTCTGGCCTGGAGAATTCCAGGACTGGACTATACCGTCCATGGGGTCACAAAGAGTCAGACACGACCGAGCGACTCGGACTTTCCCTTTCTTTCAAATACAAAATAAAAAGTTAAAACATGAAAACAAACAAAACAGAAATACTGGTCTCGGTGAGAAGAAGTCAAATCTTCTACTGATTGCATCAGAAATCCTCTTGCAATGCACAAAGAAAATAATAGACTTATCTGTTGACAAAATGAAAACATAACTTCCAATGGCAGGATTCTGATTATAAAAATAATATCTGATGAAGCCAAAGAAATAAATATTAAAAAGAAGAACTTATATGCTATGTTATGGCCTCCTATTGTCATTTAAAAACATAATTTATATCTATAAATGTAAACACACAAAAGGTATAAAGAAATGTATAAACATGGGATTATCTTGATTTTATTCAGGCAGTTCCCTACTGATGAATACTAAAGTTTGGTTTGTTTTTTTTTTCCAATTTTTTTGATATAAAATGATGAGGCTTAGTTATACACCTTTGTACATTCTTTTTTTTTTTTTTTTATTCCAGAAAGTGGTATTGCCAGGTCAAAGGGCATGCCACAGAAACTTTGGGTTCAGTTCAGTCGTTCAGCCGTGTCCGATTCTTTGCGACTCCATGGACTGCAGCATGTCAGGCCTCCCTGGCCATCAACAACTCCCGGAGCTTGCTCAAACTCATGTCTATCGAGTCGGTGATGCCATCCAACCATCTCATCCTCTGTTGTGCCCTTCTTCTCCCTCAAACTTTGGATACCTCTTGACAATCTGCTCTTCAAAATGTCTTTCAGTTTAAATTTCCAACAAAAATGCAAGAGAATTTCCATTCTAACTCTCTGCAGCAATGGGATTTTTCAAATACAGAGAGATTAAGATGCTGTTGGAAAAGTCAAGTTGAGAAGATGTAATTGATTAAAGTTAATTAAGTAAAGAAGCCAGGGTAGAAAGTGTTGGCTGGGAAGCTACATCCATGGTTAAAAGAAGCCAAGACAATGAATGCCATTTTTCAAAGAAAACAGTGTATGAGGGAACGGAATTGAAGATCCAAGTTTCTATCTTAGCCAAGTGTCAACAGTTGAAGGGTGGGAGAAAGGAGAAGGTCCATAGAGAAAGTTAGAATGAAATGATCAGTAAAGTAGGAGGGAGATAAGAAGGCAGTGTAACCGGAGCCAAGGTGGAGGAGGTTTTCTTTTTTCCTTTGGAATACTGCATAATAATAATTAGCACTTGAATCAGTCTGTATCCCAAAGCCTCAAAGCACTCTGCAGCCTAATCATTTGAATTTTAGAATACCCTTGGCAGGCAGAGAGTAATTCAATAGGAAAACCTGGATAAGAAGAAATAAGGTGAGTGGATTCAAAGTTCACTCAACCTTGGCAATTTCAGGGACTCAAAACCTTGGGGTAAGAAAGGAAATGTTGACTCTCCTCTAAATTACTGTATATATAATATTTACACATTCTCAGATTCAGATGATTTCCAGAGCCATAGTTCAGCAGCTGCAGTTTAAAAGCTGTGAATTTAAACATATCAGTTTAACAGCTGAGGAACTTGTTCTCAGAAAACCAAAACCTCAGGGGACACAGAGTGTTCAGGCCTCCCACGCCCACCCCACCACTGCTGACTTTGTTTTCCACATGGGGCTTTGCTGAGATTAATCCCAGTTGAGTCAGGGAATCTTGAACATTTCAAGGGACTATATTAAGCCCCTCGATAAAGAGTCTACATTTAAATTAACAGTTACACTGATTTTTTTTGCATGGACAAGCTCTATGAATTTTGACACATGTGATCATGTAATGACCACCACAGTCAGAATATGGAGCAGTCGCATTGCAGGCAGATCCTGAGCCACCAGGGGAGCCCAAGAATACCGGAGCGGGTAGCCTATCCCTCTTCCAGGGGATCTTCCCAAGCAGGGGCTCCTGCATTGCAGGCGGATTCTTTACCAGCTGAGCTCTCAGGGAAGCCCTGCAGAACAGTCACATCACCCCTCAAAACATCCTTCACACTCTCCCCTTCCAGTCAACCCCCCACCCAACTCCTACCTATGGCAGCCACTCATCTGTTCTCCATTGCTACAGCTTTGTCTTTACTAGAATGTAATAGAAAGTAACGCAGTCTTTCAAGACTGACTGTTCCATTTCTCATAATGTCTCTGAAATTCCTCTTTGTTGTTGCATGTATGTGTGTTTTGTTGCTTTTAAATGCTGATTGTAGTCCATGGTACAAAAGTACCACAGTTGGCATATCGATTCACCACCGAAAGACATTTGTGTTGACTTCAGTTTGAGGCCATTATGAATAGGGTCTTTATAAATGTGTATTTACAAACTTGTGTGAACACACAGTTAGATTTTTGCCTGGGTAAACACCAGCATTCTTTCAAAAGAAAAGAGAAGGTTTTCCAGGTCATATGGTGAGTGTATAGTTAATTTTATAAGACTGACAACTTTTTCCAGAATATCCCTACAGTTTTGTACTTTTTTGCACTATTTTGTTCCAGCAATGCACAGTTGCCCTGCATAAGCACTAACACTTAATACTCTCTGTTTTTATATACATATTTAATGTTAGTTATTCTATTGGGATGTGGCAACTTAGAGTGGATTGCATTTCTGTAAAGGCTAATTATGTTGAACAGCTTATTGTGTGCTCACTCACTATCCATATATCCTCTTTGGTAAAGTGTCCATACATGTCTTCTTCCCATTTTTAATTGGGTTGTTTGCTTTTTCCCTGTTGATTTTGAGTGTTCTTTGCACACTCTCTATGTAAATCCTTTGTCAGGTATTTGCAAAGTAAATATCACCCTTTCACCCAGTTCATAGTTTGTCTTTTCTTTAAAACCATCATTTAAAGAACAAAAGTTCTAAATGTCTTTTTTTATTCTGCTTTTTTCTTTTTTCATTTAGTTTCTTTCTAGAACTACTTATTCTTTACCTCCATTGTTTTCTTGAGCACCGTGCTTTCAGATAAAAGGGAGTGTTATTAAGCTAACCTGACCTTTCAGATATACTTAAAACAGGGTAGCCCATCTCCTTTGTAAAGCCCCATCTACTGAAAGCTTTTCCTGGCAGCCGCTGATGCTGTGCTTTCTGATGCCTTTATCTCTTAACTCTGTTTCAATTGATTGTTTTATGTTATCTGTGTATTTCCCTAGCAGGGAAACAGGGAGTCCTTGTACAGGGTGGTTATTTGTGTGAATAATTTAATATTTATTATTCATCTCATGCATTTTCCAAGGCAATATAGCAAGCCTGACAATTTCTGAGGATTGAGTTGCATTCTAACTACAAATAAGATTACTGTAAGTAGGATAAACAGTGGAAAATCATTGTTTAGCAAGGAGATCCCAGAAAAGTGATAGGGATTGCTGTGTTATCAATATAGTTTGATATGATTCAAAGGTCAAAATGTAAGAGGATGAATTAGCCTCCAACTAATAAAAATAAATGAAAAAAAAAAGAAATTAAAAAAAAAAAGAGGATGATCTGAAATTTCAGACCTGGGGTGAAGACTGTGGAGAGCAGAGACTCAGGTCATTCCTGTGTTGAGAGGATGTTAAACGTTAGACAAACAAAAGTTAGACATTCGAAATCAATGGAAATTCATCCCAAAGATCTTTTTACAATTAAGAAACAACATCTGATGCTTAGGGGGGAAAAAAAAACGAGTCAGGAAAACATTTTGAACATGAGACAGCTTGGAAAGTGTATGTTTATTAAGTGAAAAGATGAAATTAAATTGAAAACAACCACAGTCTACGTGTTTATGACCAACTGGTCTCCTGGAGCTAGCCCCACTGAACAACTAGAACAGACATGGTTCCCAAAGGCCGCAGTACCTGCCGCGTGTCTTTTGGAGCTTTCTAATTAACCCCAGTGAAATTTCAAACCTGAGTTTTCTATTGCCTTAAGTGTTACGGAAAAGAAAAGTGTCAGGAAGGATGCTGATCTCTACTTGGGGAATTGGAGCTACTGACCCACTGTCATCTGGGGATCACTTTGATGTGTAGGAGGATGAAGGGATTTGTGCTGATACACCTCCATGCTTAACTCAGCTCCTTTGTGACAAATTGTTAACATTTGCAAAAGGTTCAGAGGACAAATGCGGGAACATAAACAGAGGAACTCCGATGGTCCAGGAGGAAAATAATATTCTGAGAGCTGGCATAGTTACTGTCCATTTTAAAGTTATAAATTTCCAAACATTCAGTATTATTTTAATCACACATGTGCATACACACACACACACACACAATATTACAACTGATCACTAAAATACTGAATTTTTGCCTCAATTTGAAAAAGCCTGGGCAGTTTAAATTTGCCTGGATATCTCTTATTTAAAAAATAAGATTTTTAAAAAATATTTCAAATGTACTTATTTTACTGCAGAGAAACATAAATAGAGCTAATACTTTAAAATGAATGAGGTCATTACTAACATAATTGAAGGAACATCCACTAATTAAAAAACCCAAGTGTACATAAGTATCCTTAAATTACCACCAAATTACGTGATACAAGATAGCTCAAAAATATTCTCTGCAATTAATCCAGACAATAATATAATAATTTGCAAGTTGATAATAGCAATTTAAAAAATCAACATGTTTTACTGATTAGAAAAGAACAATTTTTCACAAGGGGACCGATTTGCTCATCTACATAATAAGGTAAGTAGAAACTTCATGTTTTTGTCATACCTAAAGTAAGTTAAAATGATACACTCTGCTTAAGAAAATGGATACAAATATATTAAGCAGAGGGACGTATTGGTACTTACAGTCTTCGGTAGAGTCAGTTTTGAATCTAAAAGATGTCCAGTTCAACAGGGATCCATTAGATAAGTCCCTGGAACTTCTGTTCTTTGTTATCTTTTGAAATTATTAGAATCACCTGAGCTTCCAAAATCTGCTCTTCACAAGTGTCCGGATGAGTGCCCAGTTTCAAAGGCATCTGCATTCTGGAGGCACCTGAGGGCAGGGTCCTGGCGTCCAGATATGTGAGCACGCGCTGTGGATGAACAGGGTTCCAAAGGGACAGCACACTGCGCCCTGACCAGGAGAACAGGTGACACGCCTTCCCAACAAAAGCTGATGTCAGCCGTCACTGACTTACTCAGGAAAGTCATTTAGAGAAGTGGCGTCTCATGCTTACTCATGTCCGACTCTTTGTGACCTGGTGGACTGTAGCCCGCCAGGCTCCTCCGACCATGGAATTCTCCAGGCAAGAATATGGGAGTGGGTATGTTCAAGGTCAGGAGGGGCGGCCGTGAGAAGATACCCCTCGTCCAAGGTAAGGAGCAGCGGCTGCGCTTTGCTGGAGCAGCCGTGAAGAGATACCCCACGTCCGAGGTAAGAGAAACCCAAGTAAGACGGTAGGTGTTGTGAGAGGGCATCAGAGGGCAGACACACTAAAACCATAATCACAGAAAACTAGCCAATCTGATCACAGGACCACAGTCCTTGTCTAACTCAATGAAACTAAGCCATGCCGTGTAGGGGCCACCCAAGACGGACACGGTCATGGTGGAGAGGTCTGACAGAATGTGGTCCACTGGAGAAGGGAATGGCAAACCACTTCAGTATTCTTGCCTTGAGAACCCCATGAACAGTATGAGAAGGCAAAATGATAGGATACTGAAAGAGGAACTCCCCAGGTCAGTAGGTGCCCAATATGCTACTGGAGTTCAGTGGAGAAATAACTCCAGAAAGAATGAAGGGATAGAGCCAAAGCAAAAACAATACCCAGTTGTGGATGTGACTGGTGATAGAAGCAAGGTCTGATGCTGTAAAGAGCAATATTTCACAGGAACCTGGAATGTTAGGTCCACGAATCAAGGCAAATTGGAAGTGGTCAAACAGGAGATGGCAAGAGTGAATGTCAACATTCTAGGAATCAGTGAATTAAAATGGACTGGAATGGGAGAATTTGACTCAGATGACTATTAAATCTACTACTGTAGGCAGGAATCCCTTAGAAGAAATGGAGTAGCCATCATGGTCAACAAAAGAGTCTGAAATGCAGTACTTGGGTGCAATCTCAAAAACGACAGAATGATCTCTGTTTGTTTCCAAGGCAAACCATTCAATATCATGGTAATCCAAGCCTATACCCCAACCAGTAATGCTGAAGAAGCTGAAGTTGGACGGTTCTATGAAGACCTACAAGACCTTTTAGAACTAACACCCAAAAAAGATGTCCTTTTCATTATAGGGGACTAGAATGCAAAAGTAGGAAGTCAAGAAACACCTGGAGTAACAGGCAAATTTGGCCTTGGAGTACAGAATGAAGCAGGGCAAAGGCTAATAGAGTTTTGCCAAGAGAACGCACTGGTCATAGCAAACACCCTCTTCCAACAACACAAGAGAAGACTCTACACATGGACATCACCTGACAGTCAACACCAAAATCAGATTGATTATATTCTTTGCCGCCAAAGATGGAGAAGCTCTATAGAGTCAGCAAAAACAAGACCAGGGAGCTGACTGTGGCTCAGATCATGAACTCCTTATTGCCAAATTCAGACTTAAATTGAAGAAAGTAGGGAAAATCACTAGACCATTCAGGTATGATCTAAATCAAATCCCTTATGATTATACAGTGGAAGTGAGAAATAGATTTAAGGGACTAGATCTGATAGACAGAGTGCTTGATGAACTATGGACAGAGATTCGTGACATTGTACAGGAGACAGGGATCAAGACCATCCCCATGGAAAAGAAATGCAAAAAAGCAAAATGGCTATCTGAGGAGGCCTTACAAATAGCTGTGAAAACAAGGGAAGCAAAAAGCAAAGGAGAAAAGGAAAGATATTCCATTTGAATGCAGGGTTCCAAAGAATATCAAGGAGAGATAAGAAAGCCTTCCTCAGGGATCAATGCAGAGAAATAGAGGAAAACAACAGAATGGGAAAGACTAGAGATCTCTTCAAGAAAATGAGAGAAACCAAGGGAACAGTTCATGCAAAGATGGGTTCGATAAAGGACAGAAACGGTATGGACCTAAAAGAAGCAGAAGATATTAAGAAGAGGTGGCAAGAATACACAGAAGAGCTGTGTAAAAAAGATCTTCACGACCTAGATAATCACGATGGTGTGATCACTCACCTAGAGCCAGACATCCTGGAATGTGAAGTCAAGTGGGCCTTAGAAAGCATCATTACGAACAAAGCTAGTGAAGGTGATGGAATTCCAGTTGAGTGATTTCAAATCCTGAAAGATGATGCTGTGAAAGTGCTGCACTCAATATGCCAGCAAATTTGGAAAACTCAGCAGTGGCCACAAGATTGGAAAAGGTCAGTTTTCATTCCAATCCCAAAGAAAGGCAATCCCAAAGAATGCTCAAACTATCGCACACTTGCACTCATCTCAGACGCTAGTAAAGTAATGATCAAAATTCTCCAAGTCAGGCTTCAGCAATACGTGAACCTTGAACTTCCAGATGTTCAAGCTGGTTTTAGAAAAGGCAGAAGAAACAAGGATCAAACTGCCAACACCCGCTGGATCATCGAAAAAGCAAGAGAGTTCCAGAAAAACATCTATTTCTGCTTTATTGACTATGCCAAAGCCTTTGACTGTGTGGATCACAACAAACTGTGGCAAATTCTTTAAGAGATGGGAATACCAGACCCACTGACCTGCCTCTTGAGAAACCTGTATGCAGGTCAGGAAGCAACAGTTAGAACTGGACATAGAACAACAGACTGGTTCTAAATAGGAAAAGGAGTACATCAAGGCTGTATACTGTCACCCTGCTTATTTAACTTCTATGCAGAGTACATCATGAGAAATGCTGGGCTGGATGAAGCACAAGCTGGAATCAAGGTTGCTGGGAGAATATCAATAACCTCAGATATGCAGAATGACACCACCCTTAAGGCAGAAAGTGAAGAGGAACTAAAAAGCCTCTTGATGAAAGTGAAAGAGGAGAGTGAAGAAGTTGGCTTAAAGCTTAACATTCAGAAAACTAAGATTATGGCATCTGGTCCCATCACTTCATGGGAAATAGATTGGGAGACAGTGGAAACAGTATCAGATTTTATTTTTTTGGGCTCCAAAATCACTGCAGATGGTGACTGCAGCCATGAAATTAAAAGACACTTATTCCTTGGAAGGAAAGTTATGACCAACCCAGACAGCATATTAAAAAGCAGAGACATTACTTTGCCAACGTCTAGTCAAGGCTACGGTTTTTCCAGTGGTCATGTATGGTTGTGCGAGTTGGACTGTGAAGAAGGCTGAGCATCGAACAATTGATGCTTTTGAACTGTGGTGTTGGAGAAGACACTTGAGAGTCCCTTGGACTGCAAGGAGATCCAACCAGTCCATCCTGAAGGAGATCAGTCCTGGGTGTTCATTGGAAGGACTGATGCTGAAGCTGAAACTGCAGTACTATGACTACCTGATGTGAAGAGCTGACTCACTGGAAAAGACCCACTGGGAGGGATTGGGGGCAGGAGGAGAAGGGAATGACAGAGGATGAGATGGTTGGATGGCATCACCTGCTCGATGGACATGAGTCTGAGTAAACTCCGGAGTTGTTGATGGACAGGGAGGCCTGGCGTGCTGCAATTCATGGGGTCGCAAAGAGTCAGACACGACTGAGCAACTGAACTGAACTGAGCTGTTTCCTTCTCCAGGGGATCTTCGTGACCCAGGACTCAAACCTGAGTCTCCCGTGTTTCCTGCATTGGCGGGCAGGTTCTCTACCACTGAGCTGTGCCAGGAAGCCTAAGGTCATTTGTGATACTCTCACAATGCAGATGTGGTTTCTAAGAATGGACGGCAGAGGACCGGGAGTCCATTACCTACAATCAAACCACTTTTGCTGAGAAGTTCAAGATTTGAGGATACAACTTAATAACTGAAGAAACCAGAGCACAGCTAAATATGTTTAATGAAGAAAAATGGCACGACACCTTGAATCACAAGGCTCTGAGTACAGGTTGGGTGTAGTCCTTGACCATCAAAAATTTCCCACTTGAATTATTTTTCAGTTAAAGTACATATTCTACAATCCCTGCCTTCGGGGTTGCTTAGCCCCACTTCTGTCCTCCTGCAGCACCTTATTCCTTCACTTGCACCCCACTTTCTTCACTCAGCAAGGTTAGGTTAGCAGCCTAATGTAACCGTCTTGTCTCAACTACATTTGTTTTCCTGGTTCTCAGCACAGGCCTGGCACACCCTCCACATTTCAAGGGACTGCTGACTAATTACCCACTAGCAGAAGGATGAGAATACAGTTCTGGTATTAAAAAGCTGTGTGGCTTTGAGAAGTCAGTTAACTCATCTTGGCCTTTAAATTAAAAAAAAGAAAAAAAGTGATGCAGGTAGTCAAAAAAACAAAGAGCACATTGCAGACAGGAAGAGAGAGTTTCAGTCAGGGAGACCTAGGGAGTGAGGACCACTTGTGGATGAGCCGCGGGTCAGCAGGTTCAGATGCCTGCAGACGTGACGCGTTGGACACTTCATACCACCTCAGACTGTCACACCACACACACTGAAACCCCCTAAAGCACAGTTCCTGGGCCCACTTTCGACTTTCAGATAAAAGTTGAGATGGTTTTCCACTAGTCCAGGCGCCGCAGGGGGCGCCAACCAAGCCTTCACCTGCTTCAGCCGCAGGGGGGTGACCGGAAGTCATGGAGTCGCGCGCGGGAGCCCTGAGGAGACGGGCAGGCGTTCCTGACGGTGACCTCGGGGGGAAACTCTGCCGTGGGGGTCTCTCGGCTTGGCTCTGTTCGTCTGGGTGGCTGTGGGGTTCGAGGAAGCTCTCATAAGGACCATCACCAGCCCCGCGCTTGCTTAACCCGCTCAGGAAGGAGATGAGAAGGGTCAAGGGCCACAGGGCACAGGCCGGGTCTGACTGGGACGCCAGCCCATGCCCACAGCGGCTCTCCGCAGCCGGGCCGCGGGTCTCCCACCTCTCGGACTCCCAGCCCCAGCCCTCCCCCAGCCTCTTCGCCACCCTGGGCCGCTCCTCCTGCGCCCGCCATACAGCCGGCGTGGTCTCTTCAGAGCAGCCAAAATAGAAAATCAGTGGAGTGCTCAGGAGCCGGCTGGTCTCTCTCCATAACTCGCCCACCTACTCCCGGACCCCAGCGGCTCTGAGCAGGGCGAAAGCTTCCAGCCCGCAGGACTCTCTCCCTTCTCCCACCTCACAGCATATATCCCAGGTGGCAATGATCTCTATACTGGTTTTTCCATTTCCCGCCTGTGTTCCCTGACTGGCTTGTAAACCGTGAAGAACCTGGTACATAGTAAGTGCTCAGTAAAGAAAAAAAACAGTGAAATATCTCCACATAGAAAGAAGAAAAGTCCAATAATGTCTCCTATTTAAATTTCTAAATGAAAAGAAACGACTTAAATGTACTTGGTGTTATTTTAATATGCCCACAGTATGTGCACGCAAACATACGGAAATGCCAGGGTGTCGACACCGCCTGTAGGGGCAACCGAGCAGCCATGGCAGGACAAACAGGAACCGAAAACGAAACTGCAAATCACCGAAGCTACTGGGAGAACATGATATCAATTAGATTATGATTATGTGAGCTGGAATCCTTCCAGAACAAGGAGGCTAATCGTCTACGAAGAGCAGCTGACGCGATGCAAAGAAAACGAGCATTTCTAAGTGATACAGGGACTCTGCTCTGGATTCTCCATTCTGGCAGCAGAATTTCAGAAATAATAATGGAAAGCAGCATAAATGACAGAAGTGTATCTGACCCTGTGCAAAGAATACGCCTTATTTTTACCACAAATTTTAGTGAAGAAATGTTAGTTGTGTAAAAACTTTAACAGAGCTAGAACTCTGTCCTCTGCACTCTACATAAATAACCCTTTCTTGAACATTCTCATACACAAATATTCATCTGCAACTGTTATTTTTTTTCATTTCTTTGTATTAGAGGCTAATTACTTTACAATATTGTAGCGGGTTTTGCCATCCATTGACATGAATCAGCCATGGATTTACATGGGTTCCAAATCCTGATCCCCCCTCCCATGCAACTGTTATCTTAAGTTATTATCTTAAGGTACACTCCCACGAGAGGAAATACTGCATGCAAGAGTATGTATATTTCTATAGTATAAAATTGTGGCCCTCTAGAAAGACAGAGTTCTTGATCACTGACCTTCATCATCAATTACCTCCATTTATTCTAATTCAGTATTTAAACAATGGTATTTTTGGTTAAATTCACAATGAACATTTCTTTTTCATGATTTGTCTGTTCATATGCATTCAATATTTTTTCCATTATTCTATAAGCATGCTCATCTTGTTCCGAATTTGATAGACATACCGTTGCAATCAATTTTTCCAGGTTTTGACTTGTATTTTAATTTCATGGTGCTTCTGGACATGCCAAAGCTTCATGTTTGTAAAGACTTACAGACTGATATTCTCCATTGGATTTTCATTACTTTCATGCTTATAAAGTTCTCTTATAAAGTTTAAATTTATAAGGTTATTGCAATCAGATAATCATGTATTTGCTTTCTAGGTGATTAAGCCATCGTTTTTCACAATTAAATCTTTTTCAGATAATTTCTTGTGCTAATCTAACTTAATTTCTTTTCTCTCAAATGATTAGCTAGTTATCCAAGAAGTGCTTAATGAAAACAAAGAAACAAAAAAAGCTCTATTCCCTAACTGATTTATAAGCCACTTTGTTGTACACTAAAACTTGGTGGCATTAGTGGTAAAGAATTCACCTGCCAATGAAGAGACTCAGGAGACACAGGTTCAACCCCTGGGTTGGGAGGATACCCTGAACACACACAATTTTTCAAGTGCTCTGCTCTGAATAAAGTTTCTTATCATCAACTAAAAATTTAAAAAAAGTAGGAGAAACTGAACAGAATTATAATTTGAAAAAAACTGCAAGTCTTCAAGAACAAATTTTTAAAGTAAAACTGCATCAGATCCTTTGATATTTTTAATTTGCTCAATATGAGATATATTCTTACTTAAGGATACATCTTGAGGAATTCATTAAGAATTTTCAATTATTTTTATTTCTTTTGGATGAGCTGCCATCATGACCTATTTTGCTACTTATTTTTTGGACAAAAAAACCATTGCTAGTATTTTCTGTTTCAATGTTTTTCTAAGAAGTGCTCATTCTAGTGGCATGTGTGTCCTCATCAATAAACATGAAGTTTATCTTGTTAAATATTGAGACTTCAGGTTATGTAAGTCTCAGGCTTTTGATGTGATCTAGTCCAAATCCACACTTCATAATCAAAATGCATTGTTTGAAGTTTTTATATACCCATATCTTTTGACATCAGTTATATAAAATATTTGATGATTTCTCATAGACATCAATCCAACTTTGATTTTTATGTCTCATCTGTCTAGCCAATTTATATGAATAGCCTTGAATATTATTGAAGTTCTCAAGAATTTCAATTTAGAGAAAATATGAATCCCTGAAAAGATAGCAATTCAGAAATATAATCACATTTCTGTGCGAGCTTCTAAAGATAAAATCGCAATTATATTGACCAAAGACAAGATGTTGACCCCTAGATAGGTTTCGAAAGTTATACTTACATTACTAGCAGAACTATTAGGAAAACTCAATGAAAATGATAGCTATCAACATATTTTAAATCACATGAAAACAAATTAAGTGTAAATACAAAGCTGAAATTCAAAATACAGTTCTAAAAATTGAACTGCTTCAATTAGATTCCATTGTTGCCAGTACTTTTGAATTAGAACTTTAATCATTTTATCCAAACATAAATATTCCCTGATACATACAGTTATAACCATAATTTTTAACCAGGTTTGGTACTACCAATCTCTTTTTTCTTTCTTTCTATATATTTTGATTGTTTGTAAGCAACTGTTAGAAATCTTTACAGAAGTTTACACATTTGAAATGTCTAACAGCATTTATGATCATAACACAATTTCTGTAATGTGTTCAGATACCTTTCAATAAGAATTTGAGGCAGAACACTCAATGACATAAATCAAAGCAAGATTCTCTAGACCCATCTCCTAGACTAATAGAAACAAAAACAAAAGTAAACCAGTGGGACCTGATTAAACTTAAAAGATTTTGCACAGCAAAGGAAACTATAAGCAAGGTGAAAAGACAACCCTCAGAATGGGAGAAAATAATAGCAAATGAAACAACTGACAAAGGATTAATTTTCAAAATATACAAGCAGCTCATACAACTCAATACCAGAAAAACAAAAACCCAATCAAAAAGTGGCAAAGAGACCTAAACAGACATTTATTCAAAGAAGACATACAGATGGCTAACAAACACATGGAAAGATGCTTATTATTAGAGGAATGCAAATCAAAACTATAATGAGAAATCACCTCACATGGATCAGAATGGCCATATCATCAAAGTGTCTACAAACAATAAATGCAGGAGAGGGTGTAGAGGAAACGGAACGCTCTTGCACTGTTGGTGGGAATGTAAACTGATACAGCCTCTATGGAAGACGGTATGGAGATTCCTTAAAACACTAGGAATAAAACCACCATATGACCCAGGAATCCCACTGCTAGGCATAGACCCTGAGGAGACAAAATTGGAAAAGACACATGTATCCCATTGTTCACTGCAGCATTGTTTACAATAGTTAGAACATGGAAGCAACCGAGATGTCCATCAACAGATGAATGCATAAAGTGGCACATATATACAATGGAATAGTACTCAGTCTTAAAAACAAATGCATCTGAGTCAGTTCTAATGAGGTGGATGAACCTAGAAACTATTATACAGAGTGAAGTGAGTCAGAAAGAGAAAGCTAAATATCATATTCTAACACATATATATATATGGGATCTAGAAAAATAGTACTGAGGAATTTATTTACAGGGCAGCAATGGAGAAACAGACGTAGAGAATAGACTCATGGACATGGGGAGAGGGGAGGAGAGGGTGAGATGTATGGAAAGAGTAACATGGAAACTTACGTCACCATGTGTAAAATAGATAGCAGACGGGAATTTGCTGTGTGGCTCAGGAAACTCAAACGGGGGCTCTGTAGAGGGGTCGGACGGGGAGGGAGACGGGAGGCAGGTTCAAAAGGGAGGGGACATATGTACACCTGTGGCTGATTCATGGTGAGGTTTGACAGAAAACAGCACAATTCTGTAAAGCAATAATTCTTCAATAAAAAATAAATTTTTAAAAATAAAAATTTTTATTTATAAAAATAAAGGATTTGAGAGAGTATTAGAAGGGCCTTCCTTAGGAAAATAAAACAAACTCAGCAACCAAAGCAAACACTCTGAGCCTCTCTGCTGCATGAGTCTCCACGGTGAAGGAAGGGCATGATCAGATCACGACACCGATTAAGGACTCGTGAAAGATGCAGTGGCTTCAGAAGAGTGTCTTCCCAGGCCCTTGGGTAACATAAGGGAACAGCAGCTCTCAGATGGCTGGACGACGTAAGTCGATGTTACTGGACATCGGGGAGGAGAAGGAATGAAGACATCTGTGGCTGCCTGAGAGGAAGCAAGGAGCTAAACAACACCCCGAGACGAAAGGTGAGGGGGTAACTCCACACACAACAGAGAGAGCGGAGCCAGGTCGGGGAGGATGCCGAATGGGGAGCATAAAGTGACGGCTTTGAAAGTGTGCTCCGTGGACTGGCAATGTCAGCAACACTTGGAAGTGTGTGGAAATGCCAGCTCTGGGGCCACACCCAGTCACCAAGCCAGAAATAGCGGTGAGGACCATCACTTTGTTTTAACAAGCCCTCCCAGTCATTCTGATGCAGACTTGAAAACCACAGATGTGTTTATTTCAGAGCGTGTGCCTCACCTCCTGATCGGGAACAATGGAGTGAAATATTCTAAGATGCATTTCTTTTCTTTACAGACATATTAACATTTGTCCCTAGAAACACTAAACCCACTGTAGTTGGCTTTCCATACCCCCATCTGTGGATTCGAGCAATCCCAGGCTCCAGTCCATAGACGGCGAGGATTGACAGTACTTCACCACTGTGTAAGAGGGCCTGGAGCATCCTTGGGTTTTGGAATCCACGGGATCCTGTAACCAATCCCCCATGGAGACAGGACAACAATATTGATCATTTAGTTGGAAGGGAGGGAAGGAGGAAGGAAGGAGGGAAGGAAGGTAGGATGAGAAGGAGGAGGAGAGGAAAGAAAAGTTAACCTGGAATACTAATTTCCTGGAGGCTCAGACTGTAAAGAATCCCCCTGCAAATTGCGAGACACAGGTTTAATCCCTGGGTCAGGAAGATCCCCTGGAGAAGGGAATGGCTACCCACTCCAGTACTCTTGCCTAGAAAATTCCATGCACAGAGGAGCTTGGCATGCTACAGTCCATGGGGTCACAAAAAGTCAGATATGACTGAGCAACTGACATTACTACTACTGATATGCTTAAAATTTCACCAGTGATTTGGTAATCACAGATCCAGGGTCTCTCCCTCTGGGATCTGGTCCAAGTAACTGGAGCACAGATACAAGCCTCTGTTCCAAAAAAACAGTAAAAGTGATTCAGAAGGGCCTCATGGGCCCCACCTGACAATTAGTGACCAGAGCATCGCTAGGAAGGAAATTATCCCGGGGATTGTGTATTATAGGAGTGTTCAGAATAAAGCAATTTTTTTTTCTTCTGATGTGAACACATCAACACACTAAGATTCCTGCAGGCTATTGGTATATAATTATTTACCTCTGTCCCTTTAGGCAGCCAAATGAGCCTTTTTATAGGAGCACTTTGTATGTAATTAGTTAACCCAGTTTGGAAACCAACTTCAACATGTCATTTCCCTTACACCTGTGGTTGGTTTTACAACACAGATGTGGCGTTTGGTTGTTCTTTAGCTTCATTGCCATGACTTGTGTACGTGGTGACAGGTGTATTTTTCATCTTTCCACTCGAGGATTTTGATGGAACCAGCGCTGACAGCACTTGATTTCTACCTTTGCCATCTCAGCAATGTTTTTACAGACTTGTGCTCAAAGGCTCTGAGGGACCAACCAGGCAACGTGAAGGAGTGAAGCAAGCCAGGGTTCCAGGAGAGAACGGGAGGACTGTGGTGAGGTGGGCCTCCAGCCCCAGAAGCACTGAGCATCGCAGATACTACACACACCTGGGGGCAGAGTTTTCAGTCTTTAAAGAGGAGCTCAAGACATGAACTTATTTGTGAAATGTTCTGATATTTTAAGGACCCAACAAAAGATGTCTCCTTACCACAGTTGACTCACAATCTACCAGTTTTGAACCTCTGACTGACTTTATGTTCCAATTAAGACATTTAATCATTGGATCTCTTACTTTTTCTGTATATAATCTATTTCCATTCTTCGGGAAACTTCCTTTCATCCTCCATAAAAAGATCACTGAAGAAAGCAGTGATGCTTGAGCCGTTTTCCTTTGAACCCTACATCCTGTACTCCCTTAAGTGTATTTTAGGAAACATTTTCATATGCAAAGCATTTAATCTGCACAGCCCTGGGAGACACAGGACTTTATTTTCCTCCTGGTGAAGCCACTGGAGCTCAGTTAAATTAGTTTCCGAGGAACCGAGTTAGCAAAGCACGTATCTGGGGTTCTAATTACGGGATCACGGCCACAGCTCCGGTATTTGACAGTGTGTTTCAAGAATAGGTTGTTGGAGCCAGACCTTATTGAAGACCCTGATTTCGCCCGAGAAAGTGAACAAATTAGCTTGAACTCTGTAAGCTACAGTACACTCACCAGTAAGAAGGGGATGATATAGTAACACTTACAGCAGATCCTATTTATGAAAGGGCTGGCACAGCACCTGGAATATTTTTATTGCTGAACGGTCAACATAGATCAAAAACCACTGCATAAATAGTACCTATGATTCGATTCACTCATTCGTTTATTTTACACTCAAGCATGAAGTGTGTATAGGTCTATGTGCCGTGCTATGTCACGTCAGTCGTGTCCGACTCTTTGCAAACCTACGGACCGCAGCCCGCCAGGCTCCTCTGTCCATGGGATTCTCCAGGCAAGAATCCTGGAGCGGGGTGCCATGTCCTCCTCCAGAGGATCTTCCTGCCTCAGGAGCGGAACCCGTGTCTCTTATGTCTACTGCATGGGCAGGTGGGTACATTCTATTTTTAATTCATCACTGAATTTGAATATCCGGTCTTGCCCCTACTTGGCTGTGTTCTTCCCTAGGCCTTATCTGTGCATCCCTACAGTTCCTAAGTACTCTGTGAAGAGGGCTGACACTCAATAAAATTTCACTCTATTCAACTTAATTTTCTTAAACCTATTTCTTCATCTATAAAACAGGAAGAAAGAAGCCATGTTTATTTAATCACTAGCATAAAACCATCCATTGATATTCTAGAATAGGATAAAATATATAAAATATTTTATATAGAGTTAATGGAATAACTGTGTTGACATTATTGGAACTATTTATTGATTTATAATGGTTCCTTGAAACATTCTCAGTCACATGACAACTATGTTTATAACTGCAGCAGTTATGAGTGTTTCTACATCATAATTGGAGGAGCTGAGATTCAAACCAGGTTCTAACTCCGATGAAGCTATTCTTAACTAGCATGATGTACTGATTTTGCATTATGTAACTGAGATGTATAAACTTACATAGTCTGGTTTTTTAAGTTCCTAATGTTTAACTAGAACAATATAAAGATGGTTCTAGTTAAAATACCATTAAGATACAGCAAGACACAAAGAAAACAAAATCAGAAAGCCGCTAGATTTTGCTAGCCCACAACAACTATAAAGGGCTCCTAGGTTATATAACAAGAATCATAAGCAAAATTTAAAAGCTCCATGGTTTTGCAGGCAGTGCCTTCGGAATAAAACTGCTGAGTCATTCTTTGTCATGGGGGAGGGGTGCCCTTTCTACCTTGTTGCTGTTGTTATTCACACAAGTCATATCAGACTCTTTATGACCCTGTGGACTGTAGCCTCCAGGCATCTCTGGCCATACTGGAGTGGGTTGCCATGTCCTCCTTCAGGGAATCTTCCCTCCCCAGGGACTGAACCTGTCTCTCCGGTGTCTCTTGCATTGGCAGGCAGGGTCTAAACCATTAGCACCACCTGGGGAGCTCTTTCTACCTTGAAAGTGAAAGTGAAGAAAGTGAAGTCGCTCAGTCGTGTCCGACTCTGCGAACCCATGGACTGTAGCCAACCACGATCCTCCATCCATGGGATTTCCCAGGCAAGAGTACTGGAGTGGGTTGCCATTTCCTTCTCCAGAGAAGAAGACACAAATGATATTCTCCTAAGTGTTGCAGGGACTGCACTTTACAAGCACTCCTGTTCCTCACAAGAAGGCTCCAGCCCCCTGCAAGAGAATATATTCCAAACTTCTCAGCCTCTGCTAGAGGGAGAAATACCTAACATCTCAAACTATTGTAAAATTGGACAAAGAAACCACCTCTGAGTTTTGACTTAACCACTTTTCAGTAACATCTACATAGATAACATGTGAAATTACAATTTCTCTATCATGATCAAAAGATAGCCTCAGGTATTCTAAAATTGCATTCTCACTTTCCTAAAACAAATATTTTATACCTGTGTGTATATGCTGAGCTGGAGGCAGAAAATACAGACCGTTCTAGAGAAGTGAATGATTTGCTTTTGTAATGCATGCTTGATTGAAAGCTCTTGTGTGGACTTCCACAGTGACTGTTGGTCACTGAATTTTAAGATGCTAAATTCATTAGGGGTAAACATCATTTAATCTGCTACACTCAGAATGTTTTATATAAATTAAAGTCATCCAATTTCCAAACTCCTGACAGCATAGCAGCCACTAATGTCTGGGAGATGTACCTACTCAGTGACATATACAACATATGCCAAAAATGCTTTGAGATAAGCTTGAATAATAAAAATCTAAAAATATACAAGTTTGACTACATTGTCTAATTCAGATGACAGGAGATTCTGATTAAGGACCCATGAAAACCTGTGACATTCTTTTAATAAAGACAATTCCAATAACACTCCATTAGGATTTCCCCCTGTTAAATTAACTTCACAGACTTCTAATGGATTTCTTAATTAGACTTGTTATTAATAAGAATATTAAGTAAATTAAAAACAGCCCTGACAGCCACTTGTAATAAACAAACAAAAAAAAATGAAAAGCAAGATTTATGTTCCTTCTTTTTCTCCACCCAATTCAAAGCTTTTAATAATCTTACAAATTCATTGCAATTAATTATTCGATTGTCAAAGAATAAAAAGCTAGGATAGCAATGTGCCTGTTTGAAGGAGATCTTCTTGATGTTTCAGAGACAGGCTGGTCCTTGGAGCTGCTGTTCTGGCCTCTCATGAAGAGGCTGCTTCAGCTTGGACGGCCCTTTGTCCTGTAACTGGGTTATGGCTTCAGGATATTAATTTAGTACGTCTGCATCTGCAGAAGGAGCCTTCCTCCCCCTCTATTTTCCAAAGCAAAAGAAGCATTTAGGCAGAAGAAAGAAGAGCTTTAATTCCAAACTCAAGACATCTGAATGACCAATCTCTTGGCAAAGAGAAAAGGGTGGGGGCGGACAGAGAGATGGAAAGAGAGAGAGAAGATTTATCTTCCCTGCAGACAACACCAGAACCCTGAATTTTCATTATATATAGCTTGAAAACCGTACTAGGCACTGTGCATCTTTATTTCAGGGATATGTACGTGGAATTTGCAGCAATAGATGCAAACATTACAGAGAAACGTTAGGGGATCTCACTAAAGTGCATGCCCTGATGGTGAAGAGTTCTTTAGATGGCGTCTCCAAATTCTAGCCCACAGCCTTTAACAGTAACATGATAGCCTTCAAGTACAAATGTGGAACAAAGGGAGGGAAGGTGTTAAGTGTCTTCCCAGGATGAGCAAAAGAAGCAGACTCACAGGCCCTGGAACCCCGCATGGCTCCCCGCCTCAGTGGGGTTTTACGCAGAGCAGGGCCAAGAACTAAGGGTGCATCCAGCTTGCAGTGTTCCTTCTTCCTCAGCAAGAACTCAGAAGGAACCTTTGACAGCTAAGAATAAGGACACTCCAGAAAAGCGACTGTAAAGTACATTTCTATATATCAAGTGCTCTTTTATCCTTGGCAACTATACATGCTTGAATGAAGAAGGAATAAAGAAAAGTCAAACGAATGTGAAGGCAGAGATGGCCTTGAGTCACCAAGCCAACGTCATTTACCAAACTTTTGGGACCAGGTAGCATAAATGACCTCACTCTCTACTCCCATGAGCATGAGAAGGAAGTCTTAGCTGTCATTTTTCTGGTTGCAATGTATGGAATTTTGCCACTACCTTGGAGACAAATTAGGAACCGTACTACATTAGCAGCTAGCGTATTATTCAAAACCCAAGGATCCTGGTGGTTTTTTTTAAGGAAATACTTTATACTGGTTTATTAATTCTATGTAGCTAAACTGAAAATATCCACTTGAGTGAATTACAGACATTAGCTCTGCCACACTATGCCATATACACAGCTATGCCATGACAGACATACAGAGTCCAGGCCAAGTCTATTTAATTCATTCACCTAACATGCGTGTGAGACATACTACAAGTCCAGAGTTTACTCCTCCCTGTAGCGTCTGCTCCCAAGGAGTTACCGGTGAGAGCAGACACAACAAGAGTTAAACTAAGTTGCGTGGGCCTGTGTGGATTCGAGAAGATTCCAGTTCTCCTCCGCACTCCACAGGGCATGTGGTCTGGCTTTGGAGGGCTGGCCTCCAGAGGCAGTGATGTCTGATCAGTGTTCTGAAGGATGAACAAGGGTGGGCTGAGCAAAGACAGTGGGGGTGGAGGGGTCTCTGCAGTCTGGGGGGGCGTGACGGCCCCTGTTCTGTGACGGGGCTCAAGGGTACCCACTGGGGACGGAGCCCCGGTGCCCACCCTCCCGCGGGTCCAGCGCCCGGGTTACATTACTCTGATCATGTTAGTGTGGCAGAAACCTCTGGTGTGTGCACGGCAGCATCTGCTACTAGGAATGCCAAGCAGCCCCTTGCTACCACTGGGAGAGGTGGCGTTGAATGGAACTCTAAATCTTGCTAGGCTTTCCAAAGAATGCCGACTCTGTTTAGAACTTGTCTTCATTATTTGCTTCCCTGATGTCTCAGACGGTAAAGAATCTGCCTTCAATGTCGGAGACCTGGGTTCGGTCCCTGGATTGGAAAACCCCCTGGAGAAGGGAATGGCCACCCACTCCGGTATTCTGGCCTGGAGAATCCCACGGACAGAGGAACCTGATGGGCTACAGTCCATGGGGTGGCAAAGAGTCAGACAGGACTGAGCGACTTGCATTCACTCACTCACTCACAAGAAGCATAGACCACCAAAAGGAGCGGGATGAACCAGTGTAGAAGAGGCTAGGCTCTGGGGTTGGATATCAGGGCTTGAGTCCTGGATCGCTCACTGACAGATGTGAGTTCCTGGGCAGGTCCCCCAGCTATATTGGGGTGAAAAACGAAGTGCAGGCCGAGAGGCTGGAGACAGAGCTGACCTGCGGTGGTGACTGCTCCATCCTTTAGACAAGCACATGCTTCCCTCGGAGCAGAGGACAGGACCACCCACCCTCGTCTAGCGCAATCAGGGCAAGCTTCCCTGTGGAGGTGATGTGTGGGCTGAGACCGGAGGCTGTGAACAGGAGGGTGTGCGTGGAGGCTGGGGGAGAAAGGAGAGCACAGGCTGGAGGTAACACGAAGGGCAGTTTGCTTTGGTTCTTTTTTTTTTTCTTGGAAAAGTCTTGCCATTCGGATCTGAAGTATGGGCAAGCCTGAAAATCATCAAAGTTAAAAATAAGTTGAATTAGTAACAATTAAAAAGTGTGCAAAGAAGCTGAATAAATACTTCTCCAAGAAATGTATACAAATGAATAGTCAACAAGCTGATTTAAAAAAAAAAAAAAAGATGCTTGCATTGCATTATTAGAGAACTGCCGGTCGAACCCAGAGTGAGACGGCGTCTCATACTCCCTGGTGAGGCTGCAGAGAAGGCCCTGCTCACTGCTGCTGGGACGAAAAGTGGCACAGCCCCCTGGGGACCCAGCCCTGCAGTCCCTCCCTTGTTTAGACAGAGAGCTACCGTATCAGCCGGAAGTTTTTCTCCTGGGTACACATGTTAAGGAACGTGTAACAGTTGTGCAGACGAGAAACTGTACACAAACATTCATAGAACTGTTTACAACAGTTAAATGATAGAGACTACTCAAATATCTGTCAGAGGATGAATGGGGAGCAAACTATCCTTTATCCATATGAAGGAATACTATCCAGCAGTGAAAAGAGATGTACTGATCCAAACAATAATACAGGTAACCTTGAAAACACTGTGCTAAGTAAAAGAAGCCAGTCAGAGACCACAAGTTGCATGACTCCATTCATACAAAATGTCTGGAGTAGACAAACCCGTAGACAGAGAAAGTAACTTAGTGGCTGCTTGGGGCTGAGTGGAATAGTTTGAAATATTAGGACAAAGGGGTAATAACTAGAGGATGTGGGTTTCCCTTTGTGGTGATGAAAACGTGCTTAAATTAACTGTGATTATGACTGCCCATATATGAACCTATGCTAAAGCCCATTGAACTGTATACTTTAAGTGGGTGTATTGTATGGTATGTGAATTATGTATCTATAAAGTTGGTTTTTTTAAAAAAATATTAACTGAATTAGATTTGGTCAAAAAGTGTTTTCACTTTGGAAAAGAAGCAAACTTCATTGTTATTACTTCCTCTCAGCCAAATCCACTTGCTTATTTTACATGGGGTCTAGTATGACGCCCAAAGTCATAGCTTTTCATCAATATATGATATTAACTGAAAATAAAATTAAAGCAACATATAAGTTATTCTTTACATATAGTTGTTAGATAATTCCAAAAAGCTTTTCACAAAAATTAAAAATAAAAGTCAAAATTGTTAGCTTAGTTTTTTTTGGAAAATGTGCTAAATATTACACTTTTGGATTATTATAATGATGCTATCATTTATCATTTTAACTCATATTTAGAAAACACTAGAAGCCATGGCATTTAGAGAGCTTATACTCTGTGATAATTTATATAAACTCTCTTAATCCCCTCATCTGTCATGATCCCCTTTCTCCTCATAATTTTTAGTACTCTCTGCTCTAACCTATCATCTTGGTTTAACCTTGTTAAGCCTCTCACCTCTGTTTTCTAAAGAGCCATGTTGACTCACCCAGTTAGAGACATCAGTTGAAGTCATCCCACATACATGCAGATCAAAACTCTTTAACAGACTTCATGAATATTAAAAGTCAAATTGTTCTCTTTTATTAGAGTGAACTGCACACTAGAAGTATATGCAATTATTGTATGGTTACAGCATTCACATCAAAGAGGATTATCACTAAGTTTGTGGACTTCGAAACATGAAACAAACATTGTTATTTCTCAGAGTAAATTCTGTTCCTAAATTCAGAACAAACAGTTCCTACAACAAATACCAAATTGAATCAAGGAAACTCAAGGTGCACTGTGCACTAAAACCTGATACTAAAAGCTACATTATATGTTATGATTCCATTCCAGCAAGAACCACAAAATAAAAACCACATATTGCAGATTCAAGTGTATTTACTAAGACCTACTCAAGGGGAAAAATGACCCAGATATGCCCTCTACCTTTTATATGAAAAGGCAAGTATAATTCAGTCAAATGTCAGAGACCTTTGCTTACTAGATAGCTCCCTAAAGAAACAAAATCTGCCACACACACACACACACACACACACACACACACACACACACACGTGTGTGTGTGTATATATATATATATAACAAGTTTCCATATACTGTTTATATGTAACAAGTTTTAGAGTTCTCAACTTGAGTTAGAAGTGAAATAGTGGAAATATAGTGGCAATTTAAAGTGCTAAATATCTATAGAGGACAAAACATTTTTATTGTCAATACATATGGCCAAAAGTGTTTGTTTGTTTGTTTTTTAAACCTAACAGTGGGTGGTGTTTCTAGTCAGGGAATAAAGTCAAAATATAAACAAAGCATCTTGATACTCAAACATATCAGACTGCATCCTTCTGCTGGAATTAGTCAGACAATCAGAATGTGCAAACATGATAATAGCAAGCTATATGTAGAGCAAATAAAATTATGAAAAATCACTCTAAGCGAACCATCTAAAATCAGGCCATTAACATAATAGAGGTGAGGTGACACCTGGTTTGAGGGAAGGGCCCTCAAATCTGCAAATGCAGTTTCCGAGACAGTCAAAGGATGTGATTTTACCCAATCCTTCAGTTAGAAAGGATTTGGCATTTGTGATGTTATTTTAATATGCTCTGTATTCCCAGTTCACAGACTTCTTTACTTCAAATGAGTCTAGCTGTAAATGAGAATAGATGTCTTAACCATCCAAAATGAAGAAAAACAGCAATTTTCCTCACAATTTCCCACTATAATAAACAAAAATATCTCAAAGGCAAAATAGAAGCATGAGCAATTTCCAAAGTCAGAATTCCAGTTTCTTCTAAGCCATTTTGCCACTACACTGAAACAAATCAGGTCTAACGACACATACTTCTGTCAAACTGGCCAGAACGCCATCGCGGGCCCCACCTGCAGTGACCAGTGAAGGAAACCCGGGGCTACGGCTGCCTCTGCGTAAAGCTCTGGCCCCCTCCCCTCCACAGAGGAGCCTGCTGCGGACCCCCGCCCCGGGGGCGAGACCGGAGCCCTGCACGCGGGAGCGGAGGGGCAGAAGAGACAGGCCCTCATAGAAATTCTGGAGCAGTCACTGCATGCCAGTCGCTTCCTGTGGAGCCAGACGGAGCCAGAGGTGCACAGACGGAGGTCCGCTCCGCTCCAGGGGACGGACGTGCAGCACAGAGTGACCCACACGGGCAGTGCCCTGGCAGACGGTGCCGGGTTGCTCTGGGCTCTGGGTCAAATCGTGACCCTCCCTGGAGACCTGGAGAGACTCTATCTTCCGGGACCCCTAAGCATGCTCTTATTTGGAAATGGGGCCTTTGCAGATGGAGTCAGGTTAAGAGGAGGTCCTTCCCGTCCAATCCTAACTAAACCCTCATCCAGGGAGACTGGTCTCCTCATGAGAAGGGAGAGATACAGAGACAGATTTGCATGGAGGGAAGATGCTGCGAGATGCAGGGAGAACGCTCCGAGATGCCGGATGAAGAAAAGGAAGCGATGCTTCTCTCAGCCAAGGGGCTCCAAGCATTACCAGCCACGCCTGAAGCCAGGGGAGGGGCAGGGCCCAGACTATCCCCTGTGGAGAACGTAGCCCTGCCAACACTGGTTTCACAGGACCAGCTTCCGGAGAGGAAGGCGGACGCCTCTGATGTTGCAGGCGGCACAGTTAGAGGTACTTTGTGACCATGGCCCCAGGAGACCCTAGGCTGTGGGAGAGCCTGGTAGGGACCAGAGCTGATCTCAGGGGAGGGAGCGGGGAAGTCATTAAAGACTCCCTGAAAACGTGATGTGGGAGTCTGAGGCCTGAAGGAAGAGTTGGGGGGGGAGCAGATAACGGAGTCGGGGGTCAGACGTGTTTCCAGACACGAACCAGCCTGCTGCGAAGGCTGTGGAAGCCCAGGCGTCTGATGCGCTCCAGCCGGGAGGAGGTGGGTGAGGATGATACCCGGACAGTACAGCCTGCCTGGGGAAGGAGGCAGGCAGGCCGGCAAGGATGTGCAGGCCTCGAGGGCTGAGGAACAAAAGCACTCAGCACGACTCTTCCTGCAGGTTCCATCACCCTGGAAGGTACTATCATTGGCACCTGCAAGGAGGCAAGTGTTGCTCACTCAGTCAGTCTGACTCTGTGCGGACTGCAGTCCGCCAGGCTCCTCTGTCCATGGGAGTCTCCAGGCAAGAATACTGAGTGGGTTGCCATTTCCTCCTCCAGGGGATCTTGCCCACTCAGGGATCGAACCCGGGTCTCCGGCTTTGGAGGCAGACTCCTTACTGTCTGAGCCACCAGAGGACCCCTTGGCACCTAAAGCTACCCTTATAACTAGCGTGCCCAACAGCAGAGACCATTCTGGAAAGGACCACGGCATTCCTGCAGGCCTCTGTTGGCCAAATAAAAGCAGGCATGTCCTGGACACCGAGGCGTCAGTGCGTCTGAGAACAACTCCCGGCTTGCTCCTGGAGCCCTCACGGGGGCTGGAAGCTGGTGGGCCTCCCTTCCTCCTGGGGACTGAGAGCCAACCACCCATCATCACTTGTAAGCTCTCACCAGCCTCTGGGGCCATGGGGCCACCGCGCGCACGAAGGCCACCGTGAGTCAAGGCCGTGGTGGTTTGTCCGTCTTCCTCCCCTGCAGGCTGGTGTTCTGGGAGGCTGCCACTTGGACTCCGGGCTTTTCATAAACAGCTGCCCTGTTCGTCCACCAGCAAGAGCAGTCAGTAGCAAGCACAGATCTCCCTCGTCATGGTCTCACAGCCTTCCCTAACACAGGTTTGCCCAGAAACATCGCTCACACACTTCTTTTTAATCGCCCTCACGGGGGTCACATGTCCAGATTCTAATAGCCTGAATTATTTCATTTTAAACTAGGATCAGCCGTCCTAAAACTGCATTCATCTGTGCATTCATGTTCTATATTGACCTTGTTATTTGAACTTCCAGGGGGCAAAAAAACCTGTGGCTGCAAATACAAATCAATAATGCTTCGCTAGGAGTTAAGTTTAATTATTTTGTTATCGCTTCTGTTTCCCATTCTCTTGGCTGTCTTCAACCTAACCATCCAGGCTTGCTATGCCTTAAAAAAAATCCTCTAAAGACCAATATTGAACTAAAAAGAAAAAGAAAGCTAGATAAACAAAGTCCCACTGACACAGTATATAAAGCTACCTACAGTAAAAAATAAGAATTTTGTCAAATATATCAATACAAGTGTAAGAAAAAAATAGAAATGTTGTGATAGATGATATCTAGGAAATATATAATGCATAAAATATATGTATTAAAATTGACATCTCTCTTTTCCCACTCCCCCCTTCCAAGTAGCACTTCCCTTGCTACCTAATATCATATTTGTCACTTTATTATATAGGAAGGAAATATGGCAGAGTGATTTGCAGAAAAAATGTTCACAGGCCTGATTCTCTAAATCCAACTCAAATACTAGCTGTGTGACCATCACTAAGTCATTCCATCTTTCGCATCATCTTGAAGTGAAGTGGAGGAAAGTCTCTCAGTCCTGTCCGACTCTCTGTGACCCCATGCACTGTAGCCCACCAGGCTCCTCCATCCATGGGATTTTCCAGGCCAGAATACTGGAGTGGGTAGCCTTTCCCTTCTCCAGGGGATCTTCCCAACCCAGGCATAGAACCCAGGTCTCCTGCGTTGCAGACAGATGCTTTACCGTCTGAGCCACCAGGGGAGCCCACCTCGTTTGCAAATGGGGATAACAATGCTTACCAAAATTAGAAAATAAAATGACAAAAATATGTTTCTAATCTTGTTCTTTGGGGCCTCACACTTGGAGAATGTCCCATAAATGGAGGTCATTAGTAATACTCAGGGCTGCCCTCATAGCTCAGTTGGTAAAGAATCTGCCTGCAATGCAGGAGGCCCTGGTTCGATTCCTGGGTCGGGAAGATCCCCTGGAGAAGGGATAGGCTACCCACTCCAGTATTCTTGGGCTTCCCTTATAGCTCAGCTGGTAAAGAATCCACCTGCAATGCGGGAGAGCTAGGTTCGATCCCTGGGTTGGGAAGATCCCCTGGAGACAGGAAAGGCTACCCACTCCAGTGTTCTGGCCTGGAGAATTCCACGGACTGTATGGTTCACGGGGTCGCAAAGAGTCGGACACGACTGAGGAACTTTCACTTTCAATAACACTCATAATTTATAAACAGAATGTAGTCCGTAAACTGCACTTTTATGACATCAGAAGAGAACACACATATGTAATAATTTGGTTTACCACAGTTATGTGACTCACCAGGGCAGAGGTGGTGAGGGAGTTGTTATTACCGTTTTCCTTACAGAGGAACGCTGTACTGAAACGGAAATCCAGGACAGGGGAATGCTATTACGAAATTCCATATTTTTCCATTTTCTAATATGTATTTGAATAACATGGTTCAATAATTTTGTAATTAGAGAGTCTATAATAGATACTATCTGTGGGTTATCGATTTTTTGAAATCTGTTGTTGAACAATAATATAGCTATGATTATTTTGTGTTTACCATTAGTCAGGTCATATGAAAAGCATTTTACACAAGGTCATTTAATTAATCCTCGCTGCAGCAAGGTTGGCAGCTGTTGTTATCTCCATTTTACAGATGAGGTAACTGAGGTGGGACTTGGCAGTGAAACACAGGCTGCAAAGGGCAGGCCCAGGCTCAAGCTGCAGGTTGGTGACCGCAGAGCCCACGTTCCTGACCCCCCCCCCCCCGACTGCCCCTCCCCACATCTCACCCTCGGCCTTCAACGCGGGGTCCACCGGGAAGCGAGTCCACCTAGGGCGTGACACAGACTCTATCAGCGATAAAGACATGCTTGTGTTAATATTAAACTGAAGTCACTGAGCAAGTCTAAAATACAGCAAGGCCATCAGTGACGCAAAATGGTATTTTAGAAAGCCTAGGAGAGGAGCTGTGTCTGCAAGACCACGGGCGGTAGGACAAGGGATCACAGAAGAAAAGGCTATTAACCTAGAAGAAACAGTGGAGGAACCGTCCTGATTGTTAGCACTGTCTACAAACCCCTCCTCCCTCCTGATGCCCATCTCTGCCATCCATCTAGGGGAGGCCCCACACGCCCTTAAAGGTGTCTCCAGCACCCTGGAGGAGAGGGGGATGACAGAGGATGAGCTGGGTGAATGGCATCACTGACTCAATGGACATGAGTTTGGGCAAACTCCGGGAGTTGGTGATGGACAGGGAAGACTGGCGTGCTTCAGTCCATGGGGTTGCAAAGAGTCAGACACAACTGAATGATTGAACTGAACTGAACTGATATGCTATCTCCATATATCCATTTATACATATAACCATATACTATGTAAATATATTTATACATTGTATATTACTATTTATAATGTATGTATATATGTGTGCATGCTATAAATACAGGTTATGATACATAATATGTACTAGACACATTTTATGCTTGTTTTCAAGACTCAAAATATGACTATATAGATATTTAACTAAATCCAAATATTTGTGTTAGCAAACATATCAGGAAAACATACAGATCATTTAATAGAATCTCCTCCTTTACAGAAGAGATTTTAGTGATTTTAAATGCTTCTCCAAAAGATATGAGATATAAGCTACGGGCACAAACTGGGCTCATCTGTGGGAATTGCCTTCTTGTAAACGGAAGACATTGGGAACATCACCTAAAGATACAGCAAAATATTTCCAACTTCAGCCCTGCTCCATTATACAAATTTCAGGGAACTATAATATATATATATATATTCATAATGAATGTAGGAGTCCTACAAAAAGAAAGAACATGTGAAAAAGATGGAAAATTATGTTACAGTCTGCCAGTTTTCAGACTGTACTTTAATCTTAAGGGTATTTAGAATATGTTTATAGCATTATATCATTTTTAGAAAGTAAAAGATTCATGTTTTACCAATGATCTGTGTTTGTGTTAAGTCACTTCAGTTGTGTCCGACTCTTTGTGACCCTATGGACTGTAGCCCGCCAGGTTCCTCTGTCCATGGGGATCCTTCAGGCAAGAATACTGGAGTGGGCTGCCATGCCCTCCTCCAGGGGATCTTCCCGACCCAGGGATCGAACCTGCGTTTCTTGCCTCTTGCGTTGACAAGCCGGTTCTTTTACCACTAGCGCCACCTGGGAAACCTGAATGAGTTAGACAGGCCTTTAATGACTCATGTCATTCACTTATAGACACCTTACTGATACACTTGGAGCAGACAGTAAGTCACCAAAGTTATCCCACATGGAGGCCTTTTCAACTCTGCTTCATTTATAAGGAAGAAGGCTCACCCTGTGGCTCTGACAGCCCGATTCTAAACCGATCCTGCCCCAGTTCTCACCGCCCAGGGGGGTCCACGCCTGTTTAAAGGGCACGTTCACGCCCTGACCGAGCCAGGAAATGGAAGCCTCTGACCTCAGCACCCCTTGACCCCCTCACTGGTCACCCGCCACACACCTGTGTGTCCTCGTCCATAACTGGAGATGCTCCTACGACCTCACAGAGGTGGGGAGGGGCGGGGGACATTACAGATGGCACCACAGGGCCTCCTGATGTATGGCAGGGGGTCCGAGCTGAGCCCGGAGGAGTCAGAATTCAGGGCAGCTCCGGGCTGCATCAGAAGGAAGCTGAGTTTCCAGCTTTCTGTAGATTGCTTGTGAGGACAGAACTGTGTCTTGTCTTCTGTCCTAGGGAAAAGGCCACAAGGGAAAACTAAAAATACTTCGGGGGGAGGATCTGGTGAGTCCCCGAGGCTTTGCAGATTCAGACAGGGAGTGGGGAAGGTCAGGGCCGAGCTCACCAGTCCCCCCAGCACAGACCAGTGAGTGCCCACAGCCCAGGCAGGGCTGAAGGAAGGCAGGGCGGCGGCAGCCTCTGCAGCCTGGCGACCCCGGGGCCTCCCCGCTGGCCCCCGTCAAAGGGGATGCTTCACTGACACACACACTGCTTGACGGCACCCCTCCTCTCTAACAGCCGCTGCTCCTGGCTCCCCAGCCCCGCTCGCTGTCCGCAGTTTTATATCGTGTCTCTGGGACTCCCTCTCCAGCCGCCCCCCAGGCATCGTGATACGTATGCCATTGCTTCGGTGGAGGGAAGGTCTTCCCCGGGCAGAATGCACCGTCAGGCTGGTCCACACGGCTGACTGCCGCGGGCCAGGTGCCATGGGGAGGATGCTAAGAAGGGAGGAACGGAGACTGCAGAAGAGAAAAGCCAAGCACCCGCCCGAGGCCAGGCCCAGGGGGGCGCAGAGAGTGCCCAGCTACCCAGGGGGTGCTGCCCAGAGAGGTTCTCCTCCTCCTACACGTGACAGGTAAGACAGGCCACGTCGGGCTGTGAACCCCGCTATGACGCGAGTGATTATCACAGCTCTCTCATGATTCCAGTTGGCAGCAACCGACAGAGCCCAATCCATCATTTGGCGGGCTGCTTAATTATCCTGGGATCCACCCCCCCACCCCCAACCATCAGAATAGGCGCTGGAACAGGATCATACAGACGTCTCCATGCAAATTATCCCTCAACGTTTATTTTGTGAGAGGAGGAGAAAAATGTTTGATTATAGTAAAACAGATTTGGGAAGCTCTTGGGAAACCCAAATCCACTTTGGATAACAATCATTCCAGTTTTCCCCACTTGCTCTCGTTGCCTCGTTGTTAACCAGCGCGTGACTCATCAGGTACGCCCCCTAAGAATAATGAAGATAATTGTGAATAACGGGGGGAAACCTATTTGAGTTAGGAAAACAGTAGGCTTTAAGAGTAAATTTAGAAGAATTCAGTTTTACTGCCTGCAACAGTATAAGGTTATATAGAGATCATTGTTGTTGTTCAGTGGCTAAGTCATGTCTGACTCAGTAGCTAGCAAAACATATGGTCCATTAGAAACAATGCAGATCTCTTTCTGTGTGTTTGCTTTATTGTAGCAAAAGGCACATAACGTGAGAGCTGTCCTCTTAACAAAGATTTCATTGTACACGCCAGTATTGTTGATGACAGCCGCAGTGTGGTACAGTGGACTCTAGAGCTGTTTCCTTTTACAGAACTGAAACCCACGTTCCCCACCCCGCAACCCTGGCAAGCACCTCTCTACTTTCTGCTTCAGTGAGCCCGACTACTTTAGATAAAGCATGTAAGGAGTAAAATCATGTGGTGTTTGTCTTCTAATGACTGGTTTATTTCCCTTTACTATGTCCTCAAAGTTCATCCACACCGTAGCGTGTAGCAGGATAGCCTTCTTTTTAAGGCTGAACAATGTTCCGCTATATGTATGTACCAGTTTCCTTTCTGTCAAGGGACACTTAGGTTGTTCCCACATCTTGGCTATTGTGAGCAATGCTGCAGCGAACATGTGGTGCAGACATCCCTTCAAGATCCTGGTTTTAACCCCTTTGAATATGCATTATACACTGCGAAGTAGGACTGCAGCGTTGCACAGTAGGTCTAGTTTAAATTGTTTTGAAGAATTTCTATCTTGTTTTCCATAGTGTCTGTACAAGTTTACACCAACAGTTAAGCAGGTCCATTTTTAATGGCTAGATACGAATGATGCATGTTTAGAATGTTGCTGAAATTAAAACAAATGTCCCAAGTTTACTTAAAAGAGCTCAGGAATATATTTAAATAATTTTTTTTTGCACAAATTACTATTGAATCTTCTCAAATTCTAAATCAGTAAAGTTTAAGTTTAGTCCAAGAATGTATTCTATCTTGGTATAATACATTCTTGTCTTGAAGGTTAGTCTGGCTTTATATCTAAGCTAAAGTTGTTTAGGCACAAGAGGATTCAACCAAATTCTTATAGATATAGGTCTGTTGGAGACATACCAATTGATTAATAAAAAAAAAAAGACAGGGAGAGATAGAGGGGGGAGAAAAGTTTATATTGGCCACAGATGTGAGACTGGTAATAGCTCTGTTTGCTTATCTTCAAAAATGTGCTGCTTTTTTTGTTTTTGCAGATATGTGGGAAAGCCTTGGGAAATAATAATCGGGTTAGAACTTTTTCAATCTTTAACATTAAAACTCAAGAGACCGTATAGAAAATGCTGAATTTCTGTCTGTTTCACCATTCAACAGTTCCTTTGGACTAGGCACGCTGTGTGTCAGCAGCGGATAGAAGGAAGAGGAAGCGGAGGGTGGGGGAGAGGAGGGGGAGGGTGGGGGAGAGGAGGGGGAGGGTGGGGGAGAGGAGGGGGAGGGTGGGGGAGAGGAGGGGGAGGGTGGGGGTGGGTGGAGGAGAGGAGCTCAACATCAACCCACTGGTAGCTTCACGAGCAAATTAATTAGGACTGGAAAATGGAAGGATTGGCCAAGCAGAGAGCTTACCACCAAGTCAAGGCTAATTCCAGGAGACGTTGAAGTTATTTCTACCATCAATAGGTATTCAAACTCTGTCTTTATGAAGGTGAAGGAGACTTACTGAAGGTTGGGATTATCACTGGTAGCATCAACAGGACTCAGGACACTTCAAACAGTAATATATAGACTAGACCCCAACTGTAAGACTCCTCACTTCACACCTCGTCGTCATCATCATCAACCACTAAACTGCAGACTATATCTTTCCAATTAGCTCATTTTCACTAGATTCGAAATCCTATATCTTTGATGAATTGTAGGGGATAATGCATAAAAGGCTTGTTAACTCAATTTCTAATGTATAATAAGTTCTCCATAAAGACATTTGATCAGCAGGAGCAATACCATTATCCGTGAACCCTGAGATCACTGCAGCTTCCAGTGTTAGAAGATCAACTGTCCTTGGCCTCAGTTTCTCCTCAGGCTTCACTGTGAGTTGCTGGCCACAGGAACCTGCTGCGGCCGGCAGAGTTCTAACTCTCACAAGCAACAGAAGCGGGTCTTGGCTGATGGGAGCCGAAAATAAATGTTTGGGGATATCCTAAAATCCTGGAGAACCAGACTTGGGGGGATGGGGTGCTATATGGCCCAAACGAGGCTGCAGGACTGACTGAGGACATGACCACCCCCACAGGAGCCTCCGGGGGCTTTGTCTGGGCTCCCCTCTCCCTGAGAAAGGAAGACAGTGAAACCGCTCAGGCCTGTAGGACTCCTTGTGACCCCGTGGACTGTAGCCCGCCAGGCTCTTCTGTCCATGGGAATCTCCAGGCTAGAGTGCTGGAGTGGGTTGCCATCCCCTTCTGCAGGGGAACTTCCTGACCCAGGGATCAACCGGGCTCCTCTGTCCATGGGATTTTCCAGGCAAGAGTGCTGGAGTGGGTTGCCATCCCCTTCTGCAGGGGACCTTCCCGACCCAGGGATCGACCGGGCTCCTCTGTCTATGGGATTTTCCAGGCAAGAGTTCTGGAGTGGGTTGCCATCCCCTTCTGCAGGGGACCTTCCCGACCCAGGGATCGACCGGGCTCCTCTGTCTATGGGATTTTCCAGGCTAGAGTGCTGGAGTGGGTTGCCATCCCCTTCTGCAGGGGACCTTCCCGACCCAGGGATCGACCCCGTGTCTCCTGCACTGCAGGCAGATGCTCTACCGTCTGAGCCGCCAGCCAAGCCACTCTCCCTGCTTCCCTGGAAAATGAAGGGCGGTTATCCCTCCCTCCATTATTTTGGTTTCCCAGAAGCATGGCCTTTTTTTGTGAAAGGAAACACATTTTGCAGAACAGAACACTCAGACACAAAAAATTCAAGTCATCTTCCTAAGGCACAAAATCTGTGGTTCCCAAGTCCCATTTTGACACGCTTTCTACCATACACACTGTGAAAGAAAACACAGACGGAAAACAAACAACTGATGTTTGATGAATAGAAAAGAGGTTCCACAGTGACTCTGATCTTCTTTAAAAGAACAAGAAACCACTTAAAATGTTACAAAGAGCGCCTGCTGCCAATGCTGTGTCTATGCACCACCGCCGCGGGTCGGCATTTCTGTGGGATGTGTCACTGTCACAGTGGTCATTCACAGGTGAGAAGCAGAGGCATTTAGAAAGACTGAACAGACAGAAGAGAACCCAGACCCAAGCCGAATCCCTGCGGACACTGTACACCAGGTCACCGGCCCAGTGATCAGAGCTGCCCCTGTGACTCCTCCATGAAACACAAAAAAGGAGGAAGATGCGTTCCGGAGGAAGAAACGAACCGCTCCCAAACAGTGCAGAAGATGAGCGGTGAACCAGAACCAAACGTGGGTCTCTGCTTGTCTGTAAGCACTCCAGCTGGGCTAACTTTAACTCTAAGTGTATTAATAGGCCCGTACATTTCTTGAAAGGAAATACTAACACGATCACCTACATAAACTACTAAGAACAATGGTGGTTACTTAACGATCATTTTCACAGGAAGAGTGAATCATCATTTTCACAGGAAGAGTGAATCATTCCCTACTCTTGCCGTTGGGTTAAGGAATGGCATGAACTGGACCCTGGTTTGGAGAGGTGGGGATGGTGGAAGATACCCCATGGGGGGAAACTGCAGGAGCAAATGCAGAGAAGCAGAGAGAAGCAGGCCGTGCCATCAAGGAAAGGGTGGCAGAGAAGGCGGTGGGGAGTGCCCCCTGAACCCTGCAGAGCACGAACGGGGCTGGACAGACAGCTGTCCAGGTAAGAAATAATCCTTAAATTGCTTACAAACTGCCTCATAAAAACCCAGTGAGCTAAGGCAGTTGACAAAGACACAAGGAATAAGGTAAAATATAACAATAATTGGAGAAGTACTGAAGAAAATACATGTGGGAGAAATAAAGGAAATAAATATCTAATAACATGTTGTTCTGACCTGAGCTTCCTATTCCAAAGTAAAGAAGGAAACATTATCAGACCTGGGGGTCTGGTGACTGGGGCGGGGGGACACACACTGCGCTTCTGTGCTAGTAAGTTGTTAAGGAGAGGACCAACTACTCAGGTCGCAGAGTCTCCGCAAATCAAGGTCAAATGAAGGTCGTGCAATGAAGCACAGGCTCAGCATTAGATCTATGTAAAACGGAGCAACAAAATCTCTAGACCTGCTGTTTGTATCCTTCTTCAGTGTTCACTAATGGTGAAACTTTAAAAACTAACACTGACGTAAGTCTTTCAAACAAGGAGAAGGGATAATGATGCTCTGTGAAGGATCAGTATGAAGAGAGAAGAAGAGGAAAAGGAGCGACTCCGTGACCCTGGAACCCGTGGGGATGAACATGGAATCGGCTGAGGAACGCGAGAAGGCGTATGACCCCAAGGTTTCCCTGTAACCACGAATCCTGAGATCTCACTAAGGAGGCAGGGAGCCCTGGAGAACGAACACCTCAAATGGGATTCAGAGCAAGTGGGCAACGGAGAAGCAGAGTGGTCTGGACATGCTGAGTGTGCGAAGCCAGGAGGACTTCCCAGCAGAGGGACTCCAACCTGCAGGCTTTCAGGAACAGCATTTGGAGTCGGCAGAGGAATGAGCTTGCTACTACGCTAAGGTCACAAGTGAACTCACAAGACTCGGACATAAAAAAGTATGAAAATCTGCCGCTCGGGACAATAGGGATGGGCCCAGAAGGCATTATGCCAAGTGAAATAAGTCAGAGAACGACAAAGGCCTCCCTCATGTGAAATCTAGAACACAAACATTTAAAACGGCTCATTATAGACAAGACAGCAGGCTGGTGACTGCTGGTATGGGGAAAGTGGGCAAAACGGGTCGGGGGGGGCGGGGTGAAAAAACAGAAAGCTGACAGAAGACAAGAGAGGGGTGGGGGGAGGGATCAGATCTGGGACTGAGAGAGAAGAAAAACAAATTTCTGACGAGAACTAATTCTCAAGGATTTGTCTAATGATTTTCTTTCAAGGACACTGAAAATAAAAAAGCAAACATACTGACCTTATGTCCAATATTACTTAGAAGGGCCCTTTTCACTCCAAGATTAAATATGTTTTATGTTTTCTTGCAGTAATAATAATAAAAAAAGCCTCTTTAATCTTTTAAAAGGTTTGAAGTAAATTTTTAATATGGCTTGAATAGGATTAGATTTTAAGTGGAGGTCAGTATCCCCAAACTACGTGTTTACTGGCACGTCCTTACTAATAACGTCTTCATAATACAGTCAGTTCATACTCACACGCTCACTAACACACACTCAGGCACACTCGTGCACAGAGGTGTTCACACTCTGTGCTCTCTCTGTGATCTGTTGGTGCTCCGCCAAGACCAGTCTTTTTAAAATATTCATATTCTTGTATCAGCTAAGGCAGAGGAAAAACCTTCTCAAAAACAGAACCTGAAAGTCTTCATCACGAGCATCATGTAAACATGATAAACTCACATGGCTAAGAAGTTAATTACCTGTTCTCAACACGCTTTTTCCAGTCTTATTTCCTAACTCCGCCCACCACTAATGTCACATTTGTTTTTCAAATGTCCTTTAATTATTTTTATAATATATCACAATTATTCTGTGTTACTATATGTGTCTTCTAAGTGTTGAATGACCTCGTCAGTTTTTTTTCCTGAACCATTTGAAGAAGGGTGTGTGTGTGTATATATATATATATATATATATACACATATACATGTACATATGTACATATATACATACATAAGAGGATTCCCAGGAGCCTCAGTGGTAAAGAATCTGCCTGCAACAGCGGAGACTTGCAGAAGACGCAGGTCTGATGCCTGAGTTGCAAAGATCCCCTGGAGGAGGAAATGGCAACCCACTCCAGTGTTCTTGTCTAGAGAATCCCATGGACAGAGAAGTCTGGGGGGCTATGGTCCGTGGTGTCTCAGAGTCAGACACAGCTGAGCGACTGAGCACACACACGCTTATATATACTTACATATAACCTTTTATAGAATATTAGTCCTTAATACTCATCTAAGTCTTAAATCCAAAGAAGAAGGGTGTTGTCTTCCATTGTAGCAGAACATAATGCAGCCATCAAGTCAGTAAATGTAATGTCAACACCATGGATTCACGTCACACACATTCCATAAAGCCAATAATGTCTACTAATGTCCTTTATAACATTCCCCAGTTCTGAAGCAGAATTCAGTCCATGAGTACAAAGTACTCAGTTGTCATATCTCTTGAGTCTCCTTCTAATCTGGAACAATCCGTGACACTGACATTGTGAAGACCGACGGTAAGCTATTTTATAGAACATTCGTTCCTCTCTTGGTTTGTCTGATGCATCCGACCAGAATAACACAGAACGGTGATTCTCAGGGCACCATATTTAAAAACACACACTGTCTACTCCCAGGGGTGACATGCATTTTGAATTCTTGGTTAAGGTATTGTTTAACATTTCCACTGCAAAAATGATTACCGATGCATTCCCCTTTACCTCTTGCCTTGTGTAGGGAGAAACTGTGAGAACATGCAAAGACTCTTGTGAGATTTTAGTTTGTGAATCCCTACCCATTATTACTTGACTATTGGTAAGCTTCTAAGTGAAAGTGAAAGTGGCTCAGTCATGTCCAGCTCTTTGCAACCCCATGTGTAGTCCACGGAATTCTCCAGGCCAGAGTACTGGAGTGGGTAGCCTTTCCCTTCTCTAGGGGATCTTCCCAACCCAGGGATCGAACCCAGGTCTCCCTCATTGCAGGCAGATTCTTTACCAGCTGAGCCACCAGGGAAGCCCAAACCCATACGCTTCTAAGACGACCCGTCATTTTTTGTCTTCTTGGTATGAAATGTTCATCAGCCCCAGAGCAGAGAAATCTTCCCCCTCCCGCCGCCACGCCAGCCTCTGCTCCAGAATGCTTCCAAGTGTTGATGCCGTTGTCTCCTCCCTTTGTTGACTCTAAAAGGGCAGGGACCACATGTTGCTAGCATTTAACATTCTTCACTCTTGTGAATTAGTTACATTATTACTCAGAGGGACTTTTATTGAAAGAAATTCTCCAAAATTTGTCATTTAAGAATTAAAAAATGAGATGCAAAACAGAGCCAATTTGTAATCCCTTGAATATAAACATATTCAATAAAATCACATTCACAGAACCTAACAAGGACTGCCTAACAGTCTATGAGAACAAGGAAGAGATTTTGCTAGTCTGACTTTGCCTTGAGATCTCAGGAACAAAGAACGTCTCTTGCTCCAGGGTCCACTGCACTGTCTGGACACCTTCTGGGGACAGCGTACAGCCCATGGAATCACTGTATCTGGGCTTGGCTTTAACCGTCATTGCCATCCTGCAGCACGTGCTATTTTGAATGCATCCTGGGCTAGCGTCTGTGCAGTTTTATCTCTAAGAAAAATGACTGTCAGGGGCGTATTTGTAATTTGCGCGTTCTCTCCTTGTCTGCCACTCCGTTTCTGACCACGGGACTGTTGGAGAAGACAGGAGCCTGTGAACCTCTCAGGCCTTGGATCTGCGCAGACTCACCCTTGCTGAGTCTCTTCTGCTTTGCATGCGACCCACGGCAGCTGTAGCACCGGGCGTTGTGAGGATATCTGATGTAAACACAAAAGTTCCCATTTTATCCAGCTCTGAAAAAAACTGGTTGATAAGCGCTCTGGATCCAGTGGATCTTGGAAACCATGACTTCCTGTGTAGCTTCTCCAGGTGCCACCCTCGAAGGTGGACCTCAGAATCCTGATGCTATTTGTTTCCAAGACCACATGGCTTTGCCCTCGGACGTTCCTGGACCATCCACTGTGCTCTCGGCCGGAGGTACATTGGCCCCGGGCCTGAAGGCCTGTGCAAAATCAGCTAGAAGAGGGGCGGGTGCTCTGAGCCCTCTTTCATTGAAGACAGGTTTAGCTCTCAGCCAAGCAGAGCCTTCACGGCTTCCACGCCTCCTTTCCCTTCTGTTCCACCTCAGAACTGCCAATGCAGGCTTCTGAAATCAGCTGGCCCACTGAGAATTCAGATGGGTTTCTTCAAACAAATAGACAAATGTAAGTGAATGAGTTTAACGAGTTTTAACAACTGTTTATTCAAATCTGAGTTAAAAAAAAAAAATTTACTGAGCACAAAGTCAGTGGAAGACACATTATTTGGTACGTGAGGGGTGAAAATGCAATCACGTCCTTGCCTCAAGGTGACCCTGGGACACTGAGGAGGATGACTACTTTATGTGAACTGCAGGTGCTGAACTCAGATCCCAAGCCTCCACCTCAAAGGCCAGAACCCCCTCCAGAAGCGCCTAGATCTGCAGATTCAAGGACAGGCACGACCTCACGGGTCAGTTCTGACAAACCCCCGTGGGCTGGAGACTTCCGCTCCCGGAGGAGGAGGGCAGACTCCAGGAGCATCACGGAATCTGCCCAGGTCTGCATTTTAACGTGTCTCATAGCTGATCCGGCTGCACAGTGATATTTGAGAAGCGTGGTTGAGCGGTGTTGTTCGTTTTATTCCATTTAAAACAGTGACATAACTTTGCAGAGTTGAACCCAGATAAGGAGGTCGTGCTTCATGCTGCAACATATTTATAAATAAGTAACCTATTATTTATTTATCCCTATCAAGCCCTAACGTCCCTTAACTCTGCCTCATGTTGCCGAAAGTCTTTGAAGAACGCACAGCTAAACAGCCCTGTGAGGCTGCAAGGGAATCAAAAGAAAACATCACCATTCCGGTCACTGGAGGCAGCACCAGCTGTTATGTAATTCTCTTATAAAGCTATTTCCTGCTACTGGAGGGTTTGAAATAACATTTACTTGTATAATTCTAATTCCATTTAGTTTATCCATCCGGGGCCAAATAAAAAGCATAAATTAATCCACTGTGAATATGTCAGGCAGATAACCATTTTAGAATAGGAGAGAATTAAACGTCATTTACAAATTCTTTATAACCGTATCAAAATACCTTTCCTGAAGATCTCTAAGCACCTATTGTATGTCTCATACCGGACCCATTATTGTCTACCATACCTGACCCATTACTGTCTACCAGAATAGTATCTTCCGAACTTTCACAGTTCTTAGCAAGTTCTGGGAGATACTGAGTGTATTGGCAGAGGTGGCCTGCAAAGAAGCAGCTTTTGAGAGAATGGAGATCATATCCGGTCCTCGTGGAGGGTGGGGGAATGAAACGTCCTCTCTTTCTGCAATCCAGAGGTTCATCTCTTAAACACGAATATGCAACTCATCAATTGGAAGGCTTTACTGGTCTAAAGTCTAATGGTTCTAAATTTATTTTCTGATTTCAAAGGTTTTAGAGATGCATATTGTAACATAAAGCAGCTGTGAATATATGAATATGTATGTCTGTGAGAGAGAGAGAGAATCATCAAAATAATCTTACTTCCTCAAACTGGGAATCTTCATGAAAAAGAAGCATTGCCAGTCACCTTTTCAGTCCCCTCTCTGCCTTCTGACCAGGTTCTGGAGTAAACATCAAACCGCGTCCTTCCAACATGAGGCTGTTTTATTCAGCAGGCCTTCCTGGGTTCACCCTGATTACTGGTTCTCACCCTCAGGGGAGTACGGACTAAGCTTATTCCTGAAGGCCAGACCCTACTCCTCTTCAGAGTAGCTCAAGTGAACACCCACATCTGAAACTATCTGAACACTGCAGACTGCCACTCTCTCTAGAGGGGCATGACTGATTCGGATAGAGCTTATTCAATAGATGGGCTCAGCCTATCTATTCAGCCTACAGCTTATTCTATTCCACAGTTGGAGGGGTATCAAGGGCGAGGGGACTGGGCTTTTCTTCTGATCAGTCTTCCTAATCCACAGCCCAGCTAGAGGCAGCAGGCCGTCTTCATCCTCTGCATCTAAGACAGGGTCGAGCCCAAGACCCGCGCGCAGCTCAGGCTGCGACAAGGCTCAGAAGGCAGGGAGCTGATGCCGTCCTAGTGAGCCCATGGGTGACCACTCCCAAGAACTGCCACAAGAACTGTGTCTGAGTCTAAAGGAACACGACAGACGTGTTTTGGGAGCACGGTTACGTATGAAATCACCAATATGGTTTTCAGTTTTACATTGACCCATATGGTTAAACAGGAATGTGAATGCCTACCAACAGGACAGTTTCCTTGCTTTTCATTTTACATGGAGAGTCGTGTCTAAATCAGGAAAGAACAAGAAGATGAGACTGGTTATATTGAGAGGAAAAAAAAATAGGGAACTGTGTCTTTGGATGAAGTGTGAGAACAAATGGAAGAGGCGGAGATGGAACAAATGAAGGAGAATCAAAGGGAAAATACAGACAGATCACAGCAACGTGAAATATGGATGGGTGGAGGGAGGCCAGAGCGGGAACAGAGATGGGGCTCAATTATAGAAACAGGGAAACGTGTGGAGGAAGCAGCAGCCCCAAGAGGGAAAGGAAAAGCGCAAAATCAAAGTCAAGTGGCCACAAAAGGAAAACAAGCAGTGTCACAGAAGAAACAGATACCGGAGGGGAACAGGCGCCTGGCCCGGAATCAGCCGTCACTGCCGTGAAGGGACCTAACACAACAGGAGCTCTGATGCTGCCCCTGCCAAGTCGCTCAGTCGTGTCCGACTCTGTGCGACCCCGTAGACGGCAGCCCACCAGGCTCCTCCGTCCCTGGGATTCTCCAGGCAAGAACACTGGAGTGGGCTGCCATTTCCTTCTCCAATGCATGAAAGTGAAAAGTGAAAGTGAAGTCGCTCAGTCGTGTCCGCCTCTTAGCGACCCCATGGACTGCAGCCCACCAGGCTCCTCTGCCCATGGGATTCTCCAGGCAAGAGTCCTGGAGTGGGGTGCCGTTGCCTTCTCCCAATAGGAGCTCTAGGAACGTGGTAAAGAACATATGCCAACAAGGAGGAGATGGTCAAGTAAAAACAAAGCAAGAAGGGATCCCTGCATAAAATGGACTAGAGAAGAGACACAGAGAGATTCTGTAAAGAAAAACACTACTGGGGGTTGGAAAGCCTCCTCTCTATGCCTAAATCTGCCAAAAAATTCCCTCTTAAACAAGTACTTGTTCTCAGTCGGCCTCATTTTCTCACCTGTGAAACAAGACCGCTATATGATAAGGAATGCACATGTGTTCAAACAGCAGTGTCAGGATGTGGTCTGTTTTGTCTCTCCCCCTGTATCTTATTACTTCTCAAGGCTTCTATTTCTTCCAGTAGGAGAATAATGGGATTTTTCTCCTTAATGCAATTGTTCTTGAAATTGATAAGCTCAAAATACTTTGCCCAGGCAAAAACTTTGAATTTCCCTGTGAAACTTCACAATTGATTTCACTAGTGACCTCTAGCAGCCTCTTACAGAAATAGACTTCAAACATTTACATTTTTAAAGGGCAAAGAAATGCTTCTCAAGCTCAAAAATCACCAACGAATCACTAGAGCCTAACTTTTCAGGTAAAAGATAATTCTGTTTTTCCAGGTAGAGTAAAAGATGTGCTTGTATCCTCACATACATGAACTGCAATTTACTTAGACAGAGGTCAATATACTCGTTCCCTTCAAAGGGCAGTAGTTATTAACACTAGGAGAACTTCTAAGGGGTAGGCACATTTTTGTCAGCGACATTAAGCTGAGAAGATACTCTTTTCTCATCTAAAGCCAAGAACTACTATAAAAACGTTCACCTTACTCATGGTGATAGGGAGGATTTTATGAGAGGGCATTCACAAAAGATACCCACAAATTTACAGGCAAGGAGGGATTTCACCGAAGGCTTGAGCAGAGCACATTCTAGTGGAAACGAGGAACACTTTCAGCATTTCCCACACTCTGCAATAATAACATGAACACAAATAGCCTCCCTCCGAAATAGACGTGAGCAAGTCTCTGGAGTCACAGTCGAGTCTCTCTGAACCTTAACGACCCTATTGGGAGCGATCGCAGAGGTGCACGGCCTCTGGAGTTTGAGCAGAGACAGTCTTAAAGGCGGGAGGAGTCGCTCAGGTGCTCTTCAGCCTGACATGATCAGAGGTGGAGGGAGGAACACAGCACCCTTCACAGCTCGCCGCCTCGCTCAGAGCTGGGGGGCACCAAGGCCAGCCAGCGTCGGTTTGGGGGGGGGGGTGGTCTGGAAGTCTCCAGGGATTGCTTCCCACATAAGTTGTTTTTTTTTTTGTATAATTTAAGATAATTGAATTTAACTCCATGAGTGCTGTTGGTCCTAACAAAATACTTCTTATATATATATATATATTTACAGGGTCTCCCTGGTAGCTCAGTTGGTAAAGGATCTGCCTGCAATGCAGGAGACACCGGTTCAATTCCTGGGTCAGGAAGATCTGCTGGAGAAGGGATAGGCTACCCACTCCAGTATTCTGGCCTGGAGAATCCCATGGACTGTATAGTCCATGGGATCACAAAGAGTCGGACACGACTGAGTGATTTTCACTTTCGTATGTATATATATATATATATATATTTTTTTTTTTTTTTACCATTTCCGATTCAACAGGTCACCTCTAGGTGTTTTGAATCTTCAGAAAAGGGGGACAGAATCAACAGAGCCAAGTTCTTTAACCTGTTGCACTATAACCTACTTCTGAGTCAAGCCCTTTTGAGTCTCCTGCTTAGCACTTATTACACAAGAATCTGTCTGTTATCCTACACCACTTTCTTCTACAACTTCTCATCTAAAGATAAAGATTACTGTCTTTATCATTTATTGTCTGTTTTTGTTTGTGGTCTCTTTCTTCCCTTCCCACCCCAACTAGAAAATAAGATCCATGAGAACAGTCTCTTATTCTTGACAACAAACCAAATTCTAGCACCAAAGCTACAAGCGATCAATAAAAATTTGTTAAGTAAGTGAATCCATGAGTCAGTGATTGAATTTTTACAATTGATCTTGTGCTACACACTCCTGCGTTAGAATCACTTACTGGAGATCAAGCTCTGCTTTTTCATGTTAAGTGAAGCTTGTAGATAAAACTGAGTGACCTGTTAGCAGCAGATCAAAGTCTCACAGTGTAAAAGGCTTCCTGGTCCTGTTGTTCTGAAGGCCTGTGGTTGGTTCCATAGCTTGAAAACTGCTAAAGGACACCTGGGTTCTTCAATCTGCATATCAAGGAGCAGCCCTTCTTTAGCAAAGATGTTATCTTTGAATTTCAAATGGAAACCTACACTCTGAGTAGAACAGAGGTTGGGAATGAAAGTCAGTTACCATGGAGGGCTAGAAGGACTAAGGCTGAAGCTCCAATATTTGGCTACCTGATACAAAGAGCCAACTCATTGGAAAATACCCTGATGCTGGGAAAGATTGAAGGCAGAAGAACAGGGCGACAGAGGATGAGATGGTTGGATGGCATCACCGATTCAATGCACACGAGTTTGAGCAAGCTCTGGGAGATGGTAAAGGACAGGAAAGCCTGATGTCCTGCAGTTCATGGAGTTGCAAAGACCTGAACATGACGTAGCCACTGAACAACGACAATAGTCGTGGAAGGCAAACACAGGAAAGTCCTTGAGAACTCCAGGACAGCAAAGCAGTCAACAGCTGTTATTATACTGTAAGGATCAGGCATGTATATTGTAGGAATGCCTCCTCAGCTAATAAAACTCTTGGATGCATGCAATGAAGTTTTTCCTGAGATTTAGAAAGGGGCACACCTCTCCCACCTTTTTTTTTTTTTTCTTTTCTGCTGTGTTAGGGGTAAGGGAAAATTTGAGACCTAAAGTGCATGCTACCCAGTGTGAAATTCTATTTTCCACTAACACTAGAAAGTTACTTAGATATAGTATACAAAATTATTTATAGTAGAATGAAGTCATAGCACTTTGGTGAATTTTGCAGATTAACAAAATTAGTAGAATCGCGGGGGTAAAAAAAAAAAAGGTCTTATACTCAAAGGGACTTCAAGGGGAAATGTGTTTATTGTGCACTTGAGAAGGCTGAAGTGCAAAGAGAGAGCCAGCGGGTCAGGGAGAGACCAAGGCCAGCCCCTGGTCGAGGCCACCATCCTGCGAGCTTCAGTCTCCAGGGTACCCTCTGCACAGACCCCCGGACTTTCCCTCACAGCCAGGAGAGCAGAGTCATCTCAAAGCATGAAGGCCACAACAGACTCAACGAGCATGTCGATGGTGCTGAACGATGGCAAGCAAGGCTTTGCATTCCTTCATTGGATTGACCGGTTTGCTCCCGTCATCCGCGCTGTGCCATTTTCTCATGGGCCCGGCCCACTTCCTCCACCACTGCAAGTCTCAGCCTGCCTTCTCTCTCCTTCCTTCGGTTAAAGACAGACACCTGACTCTGATTTTCTGCCATCTGACTGGGTTGGGAAGGATTTGTGAAAATATCAGACTGCTATAAAAATTACTGCACTTAGGTGAGCATTTTTTTCCATCTGTAAGACAAGTGAAACATACTGAACTCCAGCTTGAGACTGAGCATGGTCTGAGCATAAAACAGAGTTCACAAAGGTATGTTTGGGAAGAGGTGGGTGTGGTGTGTGTGGGGGTGTGTGTGTGTGAACATAGGCGCACGCACACAGGTTTGACACATTTAGTGTCTGGCTTCTGTTCCAGAGTAAGAGGATAAATAAAGCGGTGACAAGATCAGACCTGATTAACTTCTCTGTCCTACTTGAATCAGGAAATGAGGGTGCAGTCTCCCATCTTCTTCACCTTTTGTATTTAATGATGAAAGGCAACCTCTCCAACAGTTCTTATCATGGTAGATAATGATCCAGCTCTAGCTGGAACAGTTTTAAGTGCACTAGAAAGTTCCATTTCAGAGAATAACCACTGGATTAGTAACTTGTACATATTCACTGACGTTGTTCCTTCTTGGGTCTAAAATTCCTAACAGTGAAACAATAATTACCTCAAAGGGAAGAGCATTTTTCTTTCTCTATTCCACTAAGAATTTTTTGTTCAGACTAAATTTAAAGACCTCCATGTGTCAGAGACGCTAAAGGATGAGGGCTGGAAAATGGAGATAAATAAATCATGTTCTCCAGTGACCAGGAATTCAAATTCCCTACTCAACCAGCCTAGGGGAGGAGCCTAACATAAGGAGCTAAACACCACACCACGTGATATGCTGTAGTAAGACTATGCACACAGTCTTGCATACGAGTCACCTATACTCAGGTCAGAGAAGGGAATGATTAATTTAGGGAAGCTTTTTTGATTTGGCTCTTACAGAACTGGGTGGAGTAAGCCAGACAGAAAATGAGAAAACCAGCTTACAAAAAGAGGACAGTCTTTATAATGGCAGGGAGGATGAAACGGTATGATGTGTATTAACAATGACAAGTTTGGACAGGACAGTTTGGCAGGACAGAAGTGTAAACAATAAACATTTCCTAGTCTCAACTGGAGACTAACTTCCTAACTTTTCACACTTGAACTCTTCCATAGATGAGCGTCCTCATGAGAGTAAGGATACAGTGGCCAGCCCTACATGGTCAGGAGTTACATACATTAGATCGTAGGCAAAACACTCACAAAAAAATGTAGCTACTATTCTATGACCTAAGTGACAGAAAGTTTGCTTCTGTCTCATGTAAGGGGCTGGGATTAGGCAAACCACATGGCCATACACAGCTGTAAGGAGAGAGAGCGATGTCCATTCTGACTGAGCAGCTACAGACCCAGGAAGAAAGGAGAAATGGATTCCAGGGAGAAACTAACCACTTGTAACACTCCAACCTATTAAAGTCACAACACTTCCAAACCAGGTCATCGGTCATCTGTGAAACATGTACTCATGACCCTCTGGCAAAGTCAAGGAAGGTACCATGCTGTTCCTCACTCAACGTATTAGCTCTGTGATGTAAATAATTCACTTAAATCTTCTTGCCTCTATTGTGAAAATCTCCACATTAGTTGAATGCGTGGGTTTGTTTTTTTGTCACAGTTTTTCTCCCTCAAATTTTCTGTGGTTTCTGATGTGGTAAAAACTACCATGTTCTTGAAACTCGCCCACCCTAACCCCATGAACTCGAGTGCTGGATTAACTCCCTTCAAGTTCAGCCCCTACCTCTCTGAGTCCTGTCTGATTCCTCCTCTTTCCAACCTTGAGTGTTTGGCTTTTGCCCCTGACCCATCTTGCTAGAAGACATTTGTCTTGTCTTTAGTACTATCCCTCTACTTTATCATCAAGTATCAGCTCTGATGCTGTCTTCAGATGCATAACCCCAACCTCCTGCAGATTTCACTAAGACCAGAAACTCCAGGAATGCAGCAATGAGTTGATGTTATCCCCTCCCCAAATTCTTTCTCCTCCATTTCCTCATTGGGTATCTATTCTGCAGTCATTGGAACTTAAAATCTGAATCTCTGACTCCCTCTACTTATTTGTTCTCATCACCCAACCTTTTTTTTTACAAGTTCCACCACCTTTTCTTATCAAATTAAATCCTAAGTCTATCAACCTGAATCTCCTCTGGTTGTTTCTCCTCTTGCCCAATACCCTGTTCCCCATCATGTCCAGTCTCCAAACTGATTTTTTTTTTTTTACATCAATCAGGACTTCCCTAGTTAAACTAATTTCAGACTCCTCTCTTTAATTCCCACTATTCCCCTCAATCCATTCCATTTAACATTCTAATAGAGTAATTTTTCATCTTTCCTTGCAATTCCTTTGTCTGGGGGATGCGGCCATATGTGCAGATATTCAAATATATACTATTAATAGCCTTATTTTTGTCATAGCTGATTTCTATTTTTAATTAGTCTGCTTTGATTGTATACTCTTAAGGCCTCATGTCACTAACTGGCCCCACCACTGATTTTTCCCTTTCTCCCGTCTTCTAGGTCTAATCCATCAGCTGCTGCTGCTGCTACTGCTGCGTTCCTTCAGTCGTGTCCGACTCTGTGTGACCCCATAGATGGTAGCCCACCAGGCTCCCCTGTCCCTGGGAGTCTCCAGGCAAGAATACTGGAGTGGGTTGCCACTGCCTTCTCCAATGCATGAAAGTGAAAAGTGAAAGTGAAGTTGTGTCTCACTCTTCATGACCCCATGGACTGCAGCCTACCAGGCTCCTCCGTCCATGGGGTTTCCAGGCAAGAGTACTGGAGTGGGGTGCCATCGCCTTCTCCTATCCATCAACTAGTCCTGCCATTTCTACTGCCCTCCTCAACTACTACCGCTCTACTCCAAGCCATCTTCGCATTGTGTTTAAATGACTACGATAACCTACTGACTGGCTTGCCATGCCGAGAGAGCTACAGTCTACATCCTCTCACATTTCTATTTCAATATCCATTTCCCTGTTAAATATCCACCTGGCGTTTACTCCTGGACGCCCGCGCTCCAGTGTGTCTGTCTTCACGGCCCCACACTTCTGCCCGGAGCCCACCCAAACCTGGGCACCCGTCTCTGCATCGCCCGGAGCGCCCTCCTCCGTTCCGGGAGCGCCGGCTCCTTTCTGTCCCGTCGGTCTCTGCTGTGATGGCGCTTCGTCCGGAAGTCGGCGCGGGACTCTTCCGGAAGTCGGCGTGGGACTCTTCCATAGCAGCACTTCCCGTCTAGGGCACTCTTCACCACATGACCTCCTTCTTTCTCTTCAGAGTCCTGTTTACGCTCTCAAACTGTACTGTTGTCTACATTGTCAGCTTTTATGGGCCTTCCCTTAAGAATGTGTTCCTGACGAGGGGACTCACTCTTGCTCATGGCTCTCTTTCGTGGGCCTGAGACTGTGTCAGGCAGATGGCAATCGACCAGTTCAGTTCCGTTCAGTCGCTTAGTCGTGTCTGACTCTTTGCAACCCCATGAATCGCAGCATGCCAGGCCTCCCTGTCCATCACCAACTCCCGGAGTTTACTCAAACTCATGTCCATCGAGTCAGTGATACCATCCAACCATCTCATCCTCTGTCGTCCCCTTCTCCTCCTGCCCCCAATCCCTCCCAGCATCAGGGTTTCTTCCAGTGAGTCAACTCTTCGCATGAGGTGGCCAAAGTATTGGAGTTTCAGCCTCAGCATCAGCCCTTCCAATGAACACCCAGGACTGGTGTCCTTTAGGATGGACTGGCTGGATCTCCTTGCAGGGACTCTCAATCTTCTCCAACACCACAGTTCAAAAGCATAAATTCTTCGGCGCTCAGCTTTCTTTATAGTCCAACTCACACATCCATACATGACTCCTGGAAAAACCATAGCTTTGACGAGATGGACCTTTGTTGGCAAAGTAATGTCGCTGCTTTATAATATGCATCTAGGTTGGTCATAACTTTTCATTCAAGAAGCAAGCATCTTTTAATTTCTTGGCTGCAGTCACCATCTGCAGTGATTTTGGGGCCCCCCAAAATAAAGTCTGTCACTGTTTCCACTGTTTCCCCATCTATTTGCCATGAAGTGATGGGGCCAGAAGCCATGACCTTAGTTTTCTGAATGTTGAGTGTTAAGCTAACTTTTTCACCCTCTTTCACTTTCATCAAGAGGCTCTTTAATTCTTCCTCGATTGCTGCCACAAGGGTGGTGTCATCTGCCTATCTGAGGTTAGTGCTATTTCTCTGGGCAATCTTGATTCCAGCTTGTGCTTCCTCCAGCCTAATAAATAAATATGCCCAATAAAAAAAGCTATAAGCACAACCACTTCCTGAGTTTGAAGGCAGAAGCTGAAACCTCTGGGGGATCATGTTTAACACCCAGATTTTCTCCTCTTTCTGAATTATAACTACGCGTTTCAACAGCAGTAGGGAGGGCCACCAGATCAGACCAGAGACGACTAGGGGATTTGTTGGTGATTCAGGGATGAAAGGAAAAGCAGCTGAGGAACGGAAGCAAAGAGAGCGCTGCTGTAATAGGAGAAGAAGCCCTGCCTGTCATTGTGCCCAACTGGACGGCAGCCAGGGAAGCATTAAACTAGCTGGCGACCAGAGAAGACGGCCAAAACGCGGCACACCCAGATAAGAGTCAGTGAGAGGCTCTGGCAGTGAAAACCAAGACTTGGAAGTGATTTTTTTTTTCCCAAGAAAAAATAGTTACCTCTGTTTTGTTTGCAATGTTTGTTCCTCGGAGGCATTTCCATTAGGCTAAGGTGCTGATTCAGGACAGCGTTTGTCAAAGGCCGGGTGAAAGTGAAGTTGCTCAGTCATGTACGACTCTTTGAGACCCCATGGATTGTAGCCTACCAGGCTCCTCCATCCATGGAATTTTCCAGACAAGAATACTGGAGTGGGCTGCCATTTCCTTCTTCAGGGGATCTTCCCAACCCAGGGATCGAACCCAGGTCTCCCGCATTGCAGGCAGATGCTTTACCAGCTGAGCCACCACGGAAGCCCAGGTAACTACTGTATTATTGTTTCTTCTTGGTATTACTTGAAGGCCAATATGTGGTATTTTTCATCTAAAAATGTGACCCCATTAAAGGCCCAAAGTAGGGAGCAGAATCAACAGAGCAAAGCCCTTTAACTTGCTGCACTTTAACTTGTTTCTGATTAAAGACTTTTGAGTCTCCTACTTAGCCCTTACCTTAATTATTATATATGCCTCTTAAGTTCAATTTAGTATCTTTTTTGTTGAAAGCAAAGCTATCATAGGGTATCAGTGAGCCTTAAAAATCAACAGTCTTGCTAATTTCACTAAAAACTCATAGGGCAAGAAAATTATGTAATGAGAGAGGTAAGAGGACTATGAACAACAACAGCAAAAATCATTCCAATTCTCCTTGAAAAAGCTTTCATTAGACAAAAATGAAAACATGTTGCAATTAATGTCTAGTTAATAGATGGAATCTTTTCTTTTTTCCTTCATAAATGGAATCTTGTACCTAAGTGCTATTGACTCTTCTTTCACAAGCAAATTGCATCTTTTTACTCAGACACCAGTCCTGACCCTCATCAGTTCAGTTCACTCGCTCAGTTGTGTCTGACTCTTTTCGACCCCATGGACTGTGTAGCTCGCCAGGCTTCCCTATCCATCACCAACTCCTGGAGCTTACTCAAATTCACGACTTGATGCCATCCAACCATCTCATCCTTTGCCGTCCCCTTCTCCTCCTGCTCTCAATCTTTCCCAGCATCAGGGTCTTTTCCAATGAGTCAGCTCTCCGCATCAGGTGGTCAAAATATTGGAATTTCAGCTTCAGCATCAGTCCTTCCAATGAACACCCAGGACTGATCTCCTTTAGGATGGACTGGTTGAATCTCCTTGCAGTCCAAGGGACTCTCAAGAGTCTTCTCCAACACCACAGTTCAAAAGCATCCATTCTTCTGTGCTCAGCTTTCTTTATGGTCCAGCTCTCACATCCATACATGACTACTGGAAAAACCATAGCCTTGACGAACAGGACCTTTGTTGGCGAAGTAATGTCTCTGCTTTTTAATATGCTGTCTGGGTTGGTCACAGCTTTTCTTCCAAGGAGCAAGAATCTTTTAATTTCATGACTGCAGTCACCATCTGCAGTGATTTTGGAGCCCCCAAAAATATGCGCATTAAGTAGTTTCCTACTTCTGTGACTCCGTTCTTACCCATCATCACACATAAATTCATGATAATGGTAACTGTTCTTATTCCTAAACAATTCCATCTCATGGTGATCATCCCCTCATCAAATTTCTTTGGGCACTTACTTCTCATATGACTAATCTGCTATAGATTTATAGGCTTTCTTCCAGCAATTTTTTTATTTCCTTCTACATTGTCATTGAAGTCTCCTATGCTACAGGTTATTTAGCACAAAACACAGGACATGGTATAAAAACACAAAATTGTAAACACATGATGGGAAAGATAATCTTATTGGCTAGATATTGTCTAGAAATTAATATTAATGTAATGACAGGAAAGCCTAAGAAACAGATTTTTTTTTTAACAGTCATAAATCATAAATAAGTACTAACAAAGAAACCAGGGATCCTAGCCCAGAGGAGACATGGATTCTTCTCTGAGGATACACTAAGACTAATGTGGAACCACCCACATTCTGTAGAGACAAAAAAACTGATGATGACGTTGGAAATACAAGTGTTACAGGAGCACTGATGAATAAGTCCCCTCCCTTTTCAGAGAAGCACGGAAGGTTCCACAGACAGGTAGGAACCAGAACTGGTCTCAAGGACGGAAACCATTAAAGGCCAAAAAGAGAAGGTTTACCAAGCTATTCTGGACCAGTAGAAAAGTAAGTGAAGTCAAAGGCCCAGCATGAAGTTTGAGTTGAATTTGGAGCAGGAAGCATAACTGGTTATTGGGTCAGAATTTATAGAAAATTCTTTCAACTTTAACTCCTAATTATAAATTGTTGCTTTTCTTAAATTTTCATTTAGGGAAAGATTTAAAGTAAATATGAAGTTACACACGCACACAAACATACATATATATATATTTTTTTTCTTTTACATATAAGCAAGTGTATGTATGCCAAACATGGAAAATGTTCGTATTTAAGATCAAATAATTCTAAGAACAATAATTTTATGATGATTTCCTTCCCTAAAAAGGAAAAAAAATAAGAATATGTACAAGCTAGACAGATTCAAATTTTTTCATCTGTAATCATATAATCAAGTCTGTACATTCAGGCACTGTTTCCTCATTTTGGTTTTGCTCTTGAGAAATCCAAAGCCTTTCCGATTCCTGATTCTTTGAATGTCATTTCCTCCCTGTGTCTGGAAGATTTTCTAATCTTCCTCTCATCGTTAATGATTTTAAATTTCCCAATAAGGCACCTAGGGTTAAGATTATTTTCATCATTTCCAGGAAAATTTCTTCATTACTTCATTGTTATTTCTTCCCTCTTTCATCTGCCTCTTTTTCTGAGTCATCCAGTCTTTTCATATAGAAGGAAATAAAGACTCTGAATTTGACTAAACATTTATACATATACTAATATAATATTGACAAAATGCAATATAAACATATAATTTATAAATGTCATATTTATAATGTATATATTTACAGAAATCACTTTTGTGATATACTTAAATCTTTTGAATTTATATATATATTTTACAAGGTGAGTATATTTTCAAATAATATTAGAATTTTTTATATCATGAAATAAGTAAAATGTTTTTCCTATGACATTTTACTTCAGATCAGTTACAAATCGTGTGCGTGAGTGCTAAGTCACTGCAGTTGTGTCCAACTCTTTGAGACCCCATGGACTGTGTAACAACTGGCCTGACAGGCCCCTCTGTCCATGGGCTTCTCAGGCAAGAATGCTGGAGTGGGTTGCCATTTCCTCCTCCAGAGGAGCTTCCCCACCCGGGGAGCAAACCTGGGTTTTCTGTGTCTCCTGCACGGTAGGTGGATTCTTTACCCACCGAGCCAAGGGCGATACCCCTCAACTGTAAATTATGAAGCATAGTTTTGTTAAGCAAACGTGAACTCCGTCCCCATGTAATAAATATTTTCTACCAGTTGTGTGGCCAGTGGTAAAATAAACACAAAAGCCATCCATTAAAATAACCATTGGGACTTTAAGTCTAATTTTAAGACATGCACACTTGGGAACAAATTGTTTCAGCCTTCTGTTTAAAAAGCACAAGTTAGTATGTATAAGTTTGGACATTCTCTCACCTCAAGAGCCTCAGGGTTTTTAATCTGACATTAATGATGGACACCTCAGGAAGTACTCAAACTTCTGGAAATTGTACGCACAATCTGGGTGCATATATACACTTAACAGGGCTGCAGGGACCTGGCTTTCATCAGATTTCAAAGCGCTGTGTCCCGAAGCCTTACTGTTCACCGACATGCACTGTGACCTTTCCCAGCACCTGCTTGCTAATGAGGCCCCTTCCTTGCCTCTGTTGTGTCTTTCTTCCCCTCATCATCTCCTCCACTGACTCCCACTGAAGAAGTGAGGTTTATTCTACTCCAAGCCTAACCACCAAAACATTCCTTTAATTTTCCATTACCTATCATGCGAAGTAGAACAATGCGGCCTAAAGACCATACAGGTCAAAGGCCCTGGTACCTGAACAGATGGAACCTATTTGGTTTTAATTTACCCCCAAAAATTGTTTCAAGATATGCAATAACCTCTGGGATCTCCAGTGAACAACTTTTCTTCTCCTGCTTCAAAAAGGAATACATGTATTTTCTTGAATGAATGACACAGGGATGAGGGAGTCAGTTACATAAACACAAGGTAAGTATGAGTCCATACATAAGAAAATTAGACACACACCAGAGTTATTTCTGGAGATCAACCCAGTCCATCCTAAAGGAAATCAGCCCTGAATATTCATTGGAAGGACTGATGCTGAAGCTGAAGCTCCAATACTTTGGCCACCTGATGGGAAGAACTAACTCATTGGAAAAGACGCTGATGCTGGGAAAGACTGAGGGCAGGAGGAGAAGGGGAGACAGGATGAAATGGTTGGATGGCATCACCAACTCAGTGGACATGAGTTTGCACAAACTCTGGCAGATGGTGAAGGACAGCGAGGTCATGTTGTGCTGCAGTCCATGGGGTCACAAAGACTGAGCAACTGAACAGTAGAGTTATTTCAGAAATTTAATAGGAGCTGTGATTTGGAATGCCAGAGAGTCAAAAGCTACCACTTATGAGTACGGTACTCAGCAAGTAGAATCACAGAGAGCATTTTAATACATGACTATTTAAGGAGACTAGCTATTTTTTTCTGAATCTTGAATTTGAAGAACTCATTTTTTATGCATTCATTTATCAGTTCATACCTGCAGTTTAGCATCATAAATTAAACCTCAAAGAAGCAGTGATCAATGTGTCAACTAAGAACAGCAGTTAGAAGAGGCTTTTAAATTATTTCATCTTGAGGGAATGTCAAGCATCAAAATGGTTCTCATTCTTTATCACTGAGGTAAATAACATTAAACCAAACAGAGGCATTAATGGAGCTGCCACGTGTTTTCAGCCTGCACTTTTCCCCTGTGACTGATGGAGGGGGTGGTTTCTGGCAGCAGGGAGGTCTCCCCAGGATTCCCAGAGCTGCTCAGATGGAATGTCTCTGGGTCCTTCATGGCTCCATCTGACCTCCTCAGGCTGGGCGCTTCTCTCATGGCTCCTGGTTCCCTGCCTTTTTCTTCCATTATATTGTATTATTACTATTAGTATATTATTGCTACAGCTATCACTGCTACTTAATACCAGCTTCTTTTTCTTAAGTGCCTAGTGGGCGCCTTCCCTGGTACAGTGGATAGGAATCCGAGTGCCAAAGCAGAGGAAACGGGTTTGATCCCTGGCCCGGGAAGATTCCACACGTCAGGGTGCAACTAAGCCCGTAGGCCACGACTGTTGTGCCACACCTACCGAAGTCCGCGTCCTAGAGCTGCTGCTCCTCAACAAGAGACGCCGCTGTAACCAGAAGGCCCTGCACCAACTAGAGAGCAGAGGGACCCCCGTTCACCCGCAACCAGAGAAAGCCCACGCGCAGCAGCCGAGACCCAGTGCAGCCGTAAATCAATCAATACACTGGACACGACTTAGTGACTGAAAAACAACAAATAAGTGAATAGATAATTTTCTAAATGCCTATTAGCTCTGATACAGTGCCAGCTTCCTTACATAATTAAAAATAATTAATTCTCACAGTAGCTATGGGAGTGAGTTTACTTTGCAGATGATTCTCAGAGTCCCAGGAAGGTAAAGATACTGACTATAGACACACAGACAGAAGGTGATAAAACTGCAGCTCAGATTTATTACGATTTTAGAGACTTGACTTTTCTATTATACGAGGCATGAGTCTCCTTTCAAAATGGGCTTTTTATAGTCAGTTGCCTAAACAAATCAGCTAAGGAATCTCTTCCATTCCTTCACCTGGAGATCGATACAAATAAACCTGGGACAATCCACTCCCAGCTGGCGTGGTGATGGTGGACAAACAAGAACTACTCGATAAACCTAATTGCTTATAGAGGAGAAGAAAAAAGCCAACTCATCTTGCAAGAAATATGAGGTTTCATCTTTTAGATACAGCTGATAATTCTCTTTCAGGAGCAAACAGATTATTGAGCTTTCTGAAGATCTCACAAAGGCAAAGAACAAGACCTCTGTGTTTTCTTTCCTTAAAGAAAAAAAAAAATGAAGTATTGGACAAGGTTCCACAGATGAGGTTTCAGACTAGCATCTATTCTTTCCGGCAGAGCTTGCAGTAGGGTTGCTCCACTAAGGGAAATTACCAGCCGTTCATCATCACCTACTTCCTGCTTGCCGGGGCTCACAACCCAGCTGACAGCCTCCGCCATCTGTTCTCAGATCATAGTCAGGGACAATAAATTCCTCGGAACAACAAAGCAACGCTCTTTGTGTTTATTGTTTCTGCCATTACCACATACCAACCTCGTAAACACACTGTATGGTGTTTCATTAATTTAATCACTCATTCCACAGAATCCTTTCTGTTGGGGAAAAATGATCAGCTCTCGTAAACCTCACACAAAGTACGTATTTAATGACTTTTGACCGCATGTTTAGCTCTGGAACGTTTGCATACGATGGAGACAGGATTCAGAGGGAACACGAGCTCTGGAAGAATGCCTGTCGCCTCTGCAGGTGACAAAATGTAGTCAAGCCATGACATCTGTTCTACACTGAGTCGGGAAGGCTGTGTGTGAAGGAAGCAAGAAGGGACATAGAAGGAACTTCCAGGCACCTGAGAATGGAACTGCCTTGCCCGGAGCAAGTACTGCAAGAGAAGAGCTGGCCTGAATCTGCAGCCACGTGGAATCTTCATTTCACTTTACTCGTTTGTAAGGTGGGCCTGACCACCAACCTACGAGCTTCATAGCGTGGCTATTCAGAGAGTAAAGCTCTAAGAGATGTGGTCTTACATCTCCTCTAGCAGTGAGCATCCCAGTGGTTCGCCTGGTGACAGACACAAGCATATGAAGTTTGAGGGTCACTGCTGCTGCTAAGTCGCTTCAGTCGTGTCTGACTCTGTGTGACCCCAAAGACGGCAGCCCACCAGGCTCCCCCGTCCCTGGGATCCTCCAGGCAAGAACACTGGAGTGGGTTGCCATTTCCTTCTCCAGCCCATGACAGTGAAAAGTGAAAGTGAAGTCGCTCAGTCGTGTCCAACTCTTAGTGACCTCATGGACTGCAGCCTACCAGGCTCCTCCGCCCATGGGATTTTCCAGGCAAGAGCACTGGAGTGGGGTGCCATTGCCACAGGGGTCTTCAATATCCGTGACTCCAAAAGCACAGAATGCAATGGCTCCAGTATGCTCCAAGAATACCAGTATGTTACGGATATACTTTCAGATATTTTGTTGGTTAATGAATTAAACAATTGAATGTGTCTAGTTATGAGAGGTAGGTAATTTAACTTCTATTTTAAGACTATCCTTTCAGAAAGGAATCACTGAGAGATCATGCCTTTATCCAGGGTTCTCCTAAATATATTTTCTGCCAGAATTGAGTTCATAAAATGCATTAGTTCAAACAGCATAAACCACAGGGGGATATGTGAAGTCTATATTCCTCTCTTCTGTATATTCAGGGCCTGCACAATAAGATGCATTGAGTAAATGATTACATGAATGACTGAATGGTTTATAAAGAGTTCTCTTGCTTGCTCGAATTAGAGACTTTATCCCCAGAGGCTTGTTGAGTTAAGCCACCATGCTCCACCCATCAGGGGCTGTTCCCACCGTGCCCACAGAAAGTGGGTGTGCCATAAACACTCGCCTTTCCTCTCTCATAGTGACACCACCCAAGAGCTTCTAAAAGCTGAGTGTCAGTGGTCGGCCACTACCAACAGACACACATTTCAGCTGGTAGATTTAAAGAGCCTTAATAAAATTATTCTATATCTAGTAACTTAGCAATCACTGAAGGCAAGCTTGTGTCTCTTACTAGATTCAACGTGACATGGGATAACAGAAATACAGGATTTGAAAGAGCTGGGAAACATGACCATGACAGCCTTAGACACTGGAACCATAAGGAGAGTCCTGCATAAATGAACCAATGGAGTATGCTCAGAAAAGGCAGACAGGCTCCAAATAACTGGGCATGGAGAAGGGTCCCGGGATAGGATGGTCTGGACACAAGTGGGAGAGAAAGGCATCATCAAAGAACAACTCTGCCCATTATACTGTTTTGATGAAGGCTGTTTTGGTATTTGAGCTTCCCAGGTGGCATTAGTGGTAAAGAACCCACCTACCAATGCAGGAGATGCAAGAAATGTGGGTTTAATCCCTGAGTCTGGAAGATCCCTTGGAGTAGGAAATGGCAACCCACGCCAGCATTCTTGCCTGGAAAATCTCATGGACAATGGAGCCTGGCAGGTCACAGTCCATGGGGTTGCAAAGAGTTGGACAAAATTAAACATGCATGCACTTTTTGGTATTTATAAATCTGTTATTTGTGAGTGGGAAAGGGAAAACAACCTAAGTATATTTTCCCCGAACAATTTCTGGCAAGTAGTCTCAGGATTTTTAATTTCTACATCTGCATAATTTTGGCTGCTGCGTAAAAAGAAACGTCCTTTTGAGTTTTGTTTTTTCCTGAATGGGGCATACTTGGCACCATGTCCATGGCATTCTGCATGTGCATAAAACTGAATCAATCTTATTTTCCAGGAGTAATGAAAAAAGAGAAACGAGAGCCAAATCTTCAAATGCACTGAGCGCATGTGAACCTCCATAAATGGCAGTAGCAAAACTTGATGTCATTTTAAGAAATAGATTAAGCATTTTAAAATGTTGAAATGACCAACTTAATCAAAGGCTAAGGCACATTTCTGCCCCAAATAATTTAATTACAATCCATTTTAATTGAAAATTTGCCTAAAATCTTCAGGACAGAAAATAGCAAACAGGTTACTGCCAAGATATTTTGGACCATGATTTTTGTTCCTGGTTTTTCTCATTTTAAAAAAATCTTTTGTGGTAGAATATATGGCGAATTCTCAAGAAGTCAAGAATCAAATGTCAATTTGTGAATTATTCACATTGTTGTTCATCTCTTCTTCATGTCTTTCCTTCTTCTGCTTTTTAACATTTTCATGACTATTGGCTCACTAGGAGTGTTTAGAAAAATCCAGATGAAGATGAATTTACATGCACTATTTTTATCACCACTAAAATTTTGGTTACATTTCAAGGTTATAAGAGAAGCCGAACACAAATCCCAGCTGTCTGAATTTTGGTAGCTTTTTACTAAATAGCAACTAAAATACTTTGTACTATAATCTATTTATTTAGGGAAATAATTTCTTAAACATTTTGTGATTTTTACAAGTGCAGTTGAATCAATGACATATTTAGTTAAGTTTTTGGAAGTTTTAAATTTTATTTTATGAGTTTGCTTTAATATTGAAATAATTATGAATGGCTCTTGAGGGTAAGTGATCTCTCCAAGATTCCCTGGTGGCTCACTGGTAAAGAATCTGCCTGCTAATGCAGAAGATGTGGGTTCGATCTCTGGATCAGGAAGATCCCCTGGAGAAGGAAATGGTAACCCAGTCCAGTACTTTTGCCTAGAGAATTCCATGGACAGAGGATACTGGTGGGCTACAGTCCCCGACCTTGCAAGCAAGCCTGACATGACTTAGCGACTAAACAACAGCAAGACAGAAAATAACTGGTATTCGCCCTCTAAACATTAAATTCATTTTATTAGAGTACATTTACCACTGCTTCGTCCACAGTATTTAATATAAGCTTATCCGGATTCTGTGTAATTAGACTGCAATTCTGAAATGAAACGTTAAAGTATAATATTTCCAAAACACAATTCATGTATAATCAGATACTGATTAAGGGAGTAGATATCTGGTAAACTAGTTTTTTCTCTGATTGCCTGATTTTTGAAATTCCCGAGGCAGTGATTATACGCCGTGATTGGGCTTTCAACACTTGCTAAAACTTGTAACATCAGGCAGGATGACCAAACAGATCACATATTTAGACTAGCTGCATCGTGCGCATCTCAGCTGACAGAGGTAACTGGGGCTCTGTGTTACTGCTGCTGCGTCTCTCAGTTAACAGGCTAATATTCCTCAGTTTTTACTTGAATGAAGTTAAATTTCCCTTTTAGTTCTGATCTCTGCTGGCAAAGATGACACGGGAGATACATCAAGACTGTAATTATAATAGTTGCAGGTACTGTTCTGACAAATATTATTATGAAAAATACTAACCACTGGATAGTTTGAAAATGTTTAATCTTTGTCATGAAAAGATAAATGAGATGATTCAAAAATCTGAATTGAGTTGGAAACAATTCCACAAAATTAGTATCAGTCAAGTTCTGACTTTTAAGGTCAGAATTTATTTGTATCGTTTCTTCTAAGAAACAGAACTGTGAGTTCATTAACCTTTCAATTTCCAAAATATTTCAGAGTTACTTAGGATAAAACAGTGTGACGCATGACATTCAGGATAATTCTTATACTGTGTGGGCATAATATTGCCATAAATATCATGTACTGAGTAAGTCTGTTCATTGGTTGAAAGAAAACAAAGTTATAGATTATTAATCCTACAATGTGGCTCAGATGGTAAAGAATCTGTCTGTAGAGCAGGAGACCTGGGTTTGAGTCCTGGGTCGGGAAGATCCCCTGGAGGCGGGCATGGCAACCCACTCCAGTGTTCTTGCCTGGAGAATCCCATGGACAGAGGAGCCTGGCAGGCTGCAGTCCATGGGGTCAAACAGAGTTGGATATGACTGAGTGACTAAGAACAGCACAATTATATAATGAATAAAACCATCTTCATTTCTTTAATCATAAAAACAAAAAAAAATGTCTTTCTGGTTTACAACTGAATATTTTGTATATTTGGTGACATTAAAAAAAAGATTTTGGAAGAACAATACCATTTAAAATAGGTGGAGTCTTTCTCAGAGGTTAGGAGCAAACCTCAACCATCCCTCACTCCATTCTCTATCCATTCACACACCTATCTCTTGTGAGTTTCTCTGAGCCGTCTTTTGGTTGGAGTGAACGGGCATCACCTTGAACCGGCATATGAGTAGGAACAGACTGTGACTGTCACAGTGAGTACTGAGATGAGCCAAGTACCTTCTTCTCATGCACCTTTGATAAGCCCCCTGCTAAAATCCCAGTCCCCAGCTTCCTCCACCTTCGTCTGTAACCTGCAAAGTCCTTCCATTAACTGTGGTTGACAGACAGACTAGATAGGGTTTGGGTGACTACTTTCTAAGTACAGTATGATAAAACTGTTATCAACTCAATTGTAAAATTTACAAAAACTATTTAATATGAAGCTTGTTGACAGAAAGAACATGTAAATGTGAAGCTGAGAAGCCACAGAGAGGAGAGGTGGCGTGAGTGGAAAAGAACCCGCCTTCCAGCCAGATGTATACTTGGGTCCGATCCCTCCGTCAGGAAGATCCCTTGGAGAAGGAAATGCCAGCCCGATCCCGCATTCTTGCCTGGGAAATCCCAGGGACAGAGGAGCCTGGTGGGCACCAGACCACAGAGTCGCGAGGAGCTGGATGTGGCTGAGCGTCTGGGCACAGAAAGGAGAGGGCCCATCATCTGCGGGTCAGATGTCTAACGGGATGAACAAGAATAACACTGGATTCCCAAGAGGAGGATAGCCCACTATTTCAGTGGTTCCCAAGTATTTTCTTTATAACCAGACTGTACAATATTTACTAAGACTTCTTGGTGAAGTCATGCTTAGTGCTGAACAGGAAAAGGAAACTTTCAAGCGAGTCTAAGACAGAAGCGAATGAGGTGGACAATGGGTGGGAATATTCGGAGAGCTCTCCCTGCAAAAGCTCGACTAAACGGAACGACAGGAGAAAGAATTCTCACCTGAGTGACCAAGCTTCCTCTCTACTCATGACATAACAGGCTGAGAGCAATCCGCATGGCTTCTGACTTCTTCAGGCTGATGGATGTACCTGAAAACGCCTCAGAACTTACCTTCTAGAGGCGTGAGAGCAAGCAACTGTAAATTTTGATTGGCGCGTTTTTACTGACTATATCATACGTTCAATTAAATGCCAGATGCAATGTAAGAAGTTACTCATGTTCATTTAGTCTTAACATATCAGGGTGTATACCAAATGAGTAAAAGTGTAACTGGACTTAGGTTTCTTGATTCTATATCTCTAGTAGTTTAATGGAAACAAGAAAGCCATTTTTTTTCTTTTCTACAGGCTTTTAGAACTGTAGTAGATACCACTTGCTTCATTCTGAGAGAAACCAAGTACGAAAAAAACCTTCTTGAATGTCTCTTGGTATTTTCTTTTCTCCAAATATATAAGTAAACTTAAATTAAAACTTTTGACAAAATAGTTTCCAAAAATTAAACTTAGTCTGAACATTTTTTCCCCAATAGTAAATATATATGAAGAATTATTGTTATTCCTGATACTTCTAAAGATGGATGGAGATTCTGTAGTTCAGATAATTTACAACATTTGCCCTACAATTTCAAGTTCTGACTAAATCAAATGCAGATATTTCTGTTTCTAAATTTCACTTTTATTCAGTTTTTTTTCAAATCTGCTATACTATGATCCCACTTCTTTCTGCGCGCCCCCACCCCCCCCCCCCCCGCCAAAAAAAAAGAGAAAACTTTGTGTGTGTGTGTGTGTACAGCAACTAAAATATTGTTTTTGGAAAAAGCCAAAACAGAGTGCCTTAACGGTTTCCAAGTTCTCACTTGCTCTCTCTCAAATATTTTCCCATTACTTTTATGAGTACTTTTTAGTCTCAATTTATTATAATGCATAACATGTAGCATGTATTGAAAAAAATGTTTACTGAATTCAGTGTAAGATAGAATCAGGTCATTATCCTGTCATTACTGCAACATTCCACAGAGATAGGACATTTTTTTAAATAAATGTAATTAGTAGATGATAACCCTAAATGAGAAGCTATAAACACATAGAATTTCAGAACTAGGAGAGGCCGAAAACCACTTCCCACCACTTTGTTCTGTATACCATTTGGTAAATGCCAACACTGAAGTCCAGTGATGCATCTGGGAATATATCTGGGGATGTTTCCCATGATTTATCTGGGGAACACACATCATTAGCTTGACATCACACACACCATGAAACCTTGAATAACAATAAAGTGGCTATTCAATGTCATCACTACAAACCAAGAAAAAAAATCCCATTATGATCAAAGACCAAATTCAGATTGTCTCTGGTATGTCTCTACCAAGAAAAAACAGAATTAGGAAATTGAGACTATCATGGCCAGGTTCTATATATGATGTTTTTAAACATTTAATTTTTATAACAATATTTTAAGAATATATGATAGGCAATAGAACATCAAGAATACTGAATTTCAGGTCGTCAGATAACAGGACCAATTTACATTTAAGTAAAACTTTCTCATTTCAAAAAATGACTGCTTTGGCCTGAGTATTTTTGTATTCCCAAAATTCTTAAGTTGAAATTCTAAGTCCTAAGGTGATGGTGTAGGAGGCAGAACTTTTAGGAGGTGACTGGGTCATGAGGGTGGACCCCTTCTGAATGGGATTAGTGCCATTATGAAAAAAACCCTAGAGAGCTCCCTCTGGTCTCCTGTCTCATGAGTCTGCAACCTGGAAGAGACTCTCTTCTAACACAATGGCACCTTGATCTTGGATTTCCAGCCTTGAGAAATGAGAAATGAATTTCTATTGCAGGTAAGATGTTCAGTCTGTGGAATATTGTGGCCAGCAGCCTGAAAAGTCTAAATAAGGCAGGACTTCACCTCAACCTTATAGAGAGTGATCCATTCACCCATCTCAGTCTTCATTTCCAGATTTCTCAAAACTGTCAATCTGAGTCCTCCCCTTTCCTTCTCCAGTTCATTTGAAATTGGGCTGAAAAGGATCTCTTGCCTCCTCCCCTGAAACAGATACTGCAATTTTGATTTTACTCAATAAGTTTTGAAATTTATGTTTGATACTGCCAAGCTTCCTGAAACATGCTACCTGCTTGGCTTCCATGACAACTCGCGGTCTTCTGCCTTTATTTCCCTCCACGGTTGACTCTTCCACCATGCCCCCCCAAATGTAAGTTCCCTTTTCTCATCCTTCCCAGTGGAATGAACCAGAGGCAATGCCAGTCTGTCCCCTGGCCAGTCCTGATTTGTCCCTCTGGATTCACAGTGCTGACTCTTCCTCCGCACGCTCCCTAAACTGCTGGTTTCTGTAAAAAGTCTATTCTTGCACAATTCTGCCTCCTCTGCGTTTCCCTGAAGGACCTGTGTACTCTCTTGATTTCAGCTCTCACTTGCAAGTTGACATCCCCACACCACAATTTTCAGACCAGCCCTCTGAGGTTCTGATGTCACCTCTAAATACCAAGTGCACGCCTCATGCACGAAATGGCAATTGAAAACTAAACATTTGTTCTCTGGAACTTTCTCTCCTTCATGACATTACAAAGTCAATTAATCTAGAAGTGTGAGTCAACCTAGACCCCTTTCCTACCTGCCTTCAGCACCCAATCAATTGCTTATTTCTCCTAGCCGCCCCTTCCCCGTGACTCCCCATGTGACTCCCATGCGCCCTCCACATCTCTCGTTGCATCTGAGTGGTCTCCACATTCTGGTTCTGTGCTGTCTTCCACATGGCTGTTGGCAAGACAGAGCAACAGTGCCAAACCTTACAATCTCACTTCTCCTCTGAATGCTCTAACCTGTTCTTTATTGCTTGGGAAATCAGACATTTGATAAACATTCTATGACTTAATTCATGAATAATGGATTGTTTGCATGAATCTGAGAAGTGAAATATATAGTCAGTAACTTTGTGGCATTAATGACACCAATCCCTTCCCTCTCCTTCCTGCCTCCTTCCTTCTTTTTTTCCTTCTGTGTGCGTGTGCACGTTTTCTGCTAAACTGATCAGTTTGGCATATTAGCAAAGCATTCTATGTTTGCTGCCTTTAAAATAATTCCAAAAACTTCTGATTAGAATTTAATTTATGAGAGCAGAAAATGACAAAAAAAAACCCACAGTGAGCCAAAATTCAACTATGATAATTATCCCTAAATTGAAAAGTAAAAGTCAATTAATACTATTGCTTTTCCCTTTAAAGAATATGTTGAAATGGTGCTTTCTCAATAACAACTCTGTTAAAAGTTTGAAAATCTTGGCAAAAAAATAACATGCACTGAATTCTCCATATACTCTCCCTATTGCTACCAGCAGTAGCAGTACACTCTCAGGCCAAGATTTCATTATGTTTTATGCTTATTTCACATCAAATGTTAGATGTTACAGAAACTAATTAGCCTTTCATCCTCTTAAAACACACACACACACATCCCCCACATGTGAAATATTCCAGGAGCATGGGCGCTACCAAAACCCTGAGCCACCATGTCCCTGAAGTACTGGCCTTCACAGTTAAAGGAACAGAAATTCTCCAGCCTTTTAAATCAAAACTGCATAGTAATAGTTCTTAAATAGTCTCGTTGTTCATAACCAGGGAAATTTTTTTTCCCTTTTAATTGGAATACATCAAATCTAGGACATTATGAGAACACACTGCAGCTCTAAGAAAAATCACTCTTGCACAGGACGTTCTGAGCCATGAGAACAAATTCAAGGCATTTCTTTCCTCTTGCCACAAAGTTTTGCATATTAAAGGTGTGTGAAGGAGGTTTCTCATATTTTCTATTGATTGAACAACAACAACAAAAACAGCCATTGTATAGATCACTGAGGGAAGTTTTTCTCTTACTGCCTGGATTTTTAAGCTTTCCATGGCCCACCATCTCCACTGACTCCATTTTGTGACATTCCAACAGAGCTGGTACTAAATACATGCAGAGTTTTATTTTCATATAAGAACAGACACATTCCTAATGCATGCTTTCTAACTGCCATATTTCCAGATAATCACTATTTAAGAAGTTAAACACAAAATTCTGATTAACATGTCCAGTCTGAGACAGCTACCACATGCATCACTCGTGACCGTGAGTGGTGTATGAGAGAAAACTCAGAATAGCTCTGACGAACTGGGAAATTAAGGCTTAAAGAACAAGACCTATTTTAACACAATGAGTAGGAAGCACAGGCAGTCACGTGACCTGTCTGCCACCACTGTCTGAAGTTCTCTCTGTATTGGCCCAGTGCACCATCTGGCTTTCCTGCTAATCTTCTAGATGTTGCTGGGACTTCAATTTAGATATTTAGCCAACAACTGCTAAGATAATAAACGAAGAGAGTAATTTTCAAGACACTGGGGTGGAAATCGCTAATACTGAGCCTGTGGGTATAAGTGCATGTGCGTATGTGTGTAGGGGTGTGTGAGCATGTGTGCACATGTATGTATATGGGGTCAGGCTCTGAAGGCAATAAGAGAAGAAATCTTCAGAGGAGGAGGTATCTAAGGGAAAAAGTGAAGTGAAAGTGTTAGTCACTCAGTCGTGTCCCATTCTTTGTGACCCCACAGACTATAGTCTTCCAGGCTCCTCTGTCCATGGGATTCTCCAGGCAAGAATACTGGAGTGGGTTGCCTTTCCCTTCTCCAGGGGATCTTCTGAACCCAGAGATAGAACCCAGTCTCACTGGAGGATAAGCATGCTACGTCAAAGTCTCTAAAGAAGTTTAGGTGCCTCTCATAGGAAAAGGCAATTTTCTTTCCTGTTCATTTTTTCCCCTAAATTGGCAATGTCCTCAATCTTATACTTACCTCTGTAAAAAAAACATTGTGCCTCTTCTTTCAAGCAGCTGGACTTCCTTTAAAAATTGAGGAATAGTTGATTTACAATGCCTTGTTAGTTTCAGGACATTGAATCTAGTTTGCTGTACTAGACAGTAGATCCTTGTTTATCTAATTTATATTTAGTGGTGTGTATCTGTTAATCCCAAACTGCTAACTTACTCCTTCCCTCCCTTCCCCTTTGGTAGCCATAAATTTGTTTTCTGCCTGTATGTTTCTGTTTTGTAAATAAGTTCACTTGTGTCATTTTTTTTTTTAGATTCCACATACAAGATATCATATATTTGCCTTTGATTTATTTCTCTTGGTATGATAACCTCTAGGTCCAACTACATTTCTGCAAGTGGCATTTTCATTCTTATTACAGCCGAGTGATATTCCATATGTTCTTCATCCATTCACCTGTCGATGGACATTTATGTTGGTTCCATGTCTCGGCTGTTGTCACTAGTGAGCAGTTGTACTTTTTGAAGTCAACTCAAGTCACTTAACAATCAAAACAGAGGTTTGCTTCTCTAGGGATGTGTCTCTGTCCTCCTGTCTGGGGTTTGCCTGAGACGTTCTGATCTATATTTAAATGAAAATGAACATTAAATGATACTTTGCATAAATTGAGGGGGCTATTTTTCATACCTGCTCTCTGAGAATATCAGAAGTCTCTTGTAGAGAATGTGAACAGATTCTTCAGGTAAGTCCTTGGAACAGTCTACTCAATTTTCAGAGACACTAGTGTCAAGCAGCACATTAGTGCCTTAATGCCTGGAGACTTGTATAGCGAATGCACACGCATGCACACGCACTCACACATTCATACACACTCACGGCACTCCTCACATGTAGAAAAGGTGAAGGAGTAGAAAAGGAGAAAAGATGATTTAAACTATGCTTCCAGTTCAAGTTCTGGGAAACTTGTACAGTATATTCTCCTGTCCAGCATTTCATCTCCCACATCATTCATTCCAAATCTTTCCTTGTATAATAAAGACAGCGAAAATGCATGAGTCTCAGGGTGTACATTAAGGTCCAGCTGAGACTATCAATATCACACTCATGAAAATTCTTTCTTTCCAGGGCTTTTGTTCTTATAAATAATGGAGGTAACATGAAGGGTACTGAACTGTGGATATGGCTCGCTTCTAGAGAAAAAAATACAAAAGCTTACAAAAGAAAAATAGTCAAGGTTAGGTAATTCAATACATTGAGAAACAAAGAGTACAAAGTATCTCAAGACTGAGTCTTGACAAGCCTGTCTGATGTTTTTAATGAAAGGAGCTTTTGCACTAATTATACAAATAATGCAGAACTATTTTTTAGAATCAATCATATGGTAATGAATAAAACATAAAGTAAAAATGTGTCCCAAACTCTACATTCTGTTACCTACCTGGTGATAGCTACTGTGAACCTTTTGTTCTTTCCACGTTGCTTTATGAGAACACACAAACACACAATCCCACGTTTTCATAGATGTATGATTTCCATTTCATCTACATTCATATTATAGACACTAATCATTCTTGCTTTTTTGCCTTCATCATTGCAACAATTTAATACTTTCTTTAGCTGAATACTCTTATCTTCCAATGTCCAAATATTTAGGTGTATGCATCCTAAGTCACTTCACTTGTGTCTGACTCTTAGAGACCCCATGGACTACAGCCCACCAAGCTGCTCTGTCCATGGGATTCTCCAGGCAAGAATACTGGAGTCGGTTGCCATGCCCTCCTCCAGGGGATCTTCCCCACCCAGGGATCGAACCCATGTCTGTGGTTCCTGCATTGCAGGCAGATTCCTTACCACTGAGCCACCAGAAAATGAAAGTGAAAGGCGCTCAGTCGTGTCCGACTCTTTGTGACCCCATGGACTATACAGTCCATGGAGTTCTCCAGGCCAGATACTGGAATGGGTAGCCTTTCCCTTCTCCAGGGGATCTTCCCAACCCAGGGATCAAACCCAGGTCTCCTGCATTGCAGGCGGGTTCTTTACCAGCTGAGTCACAAGGGAAGCCCAAGAATACTGGAGTGGGTAGCCTATCCCTTCTCCAGCGGATCTTCCTGACTCAGCAATCGAACTGGGGTCTCCTGCGTGGCAGGCGATTCTTTACCAACTGAGCTATGAGGGAAGCCACCAGGGAAGGCCCTAAATATTTAGGTAACCCCAAGCTTAGTCCTTAAGTATCTATACTGATATTATGGATAATAACATTTAGTCTCATTGTTTTAAACGAATGTACAGAGTAAAGTTTCCCAAATATATGCCTCTAGTTCTGAACTTTGCTCTTGAACACCATCTACACATATCTGGTTGCCAAAACAATGTTGTTTATTGAGTACCTAATGTCTAGATCGAATGACTGAACTAAACTGAACTGACTGACTGTCTAGATCACATTTAACCTGTCATTCCCTCCCCAAAATGCACATGCACCCTCCCAAGCTCGTCCCCTTCCACTTCCTCAAGAATGAGACGATCCAGAGGAGTTTTACATGCTCTTCCAGGCTGGAGGTAAGGACAGCTGAGCTGGGAAGGTGCCTACCAGAGAGGACGGGTTCTTGGGCATGAATTCCCTCTGTAACACAGAAATACAAATTCGGGAACCGGAAATAATCTTCTAAATTACTTTAACCTCTTTTTTTCATTTTCAGTTGAGGAAATGAGGCCTAGAGAGATGAAGTGACTTTGTAAATTTATACATCCAGTCTCCTTTCCAACAATGTCTCTGTCTCCTTCCAGAAAGAATAATTTCTGCTAGCCTCTATAGCAATTTCCTAAGTTACCTCCAATGCACTCACATTTTCACTAGGAAACTACAATGATCTATAATGCAGGTATTTATAGCATGATGGCATGGCTTACTAATACTTTCCTATTTTCCTTAAATGTTACACAACGTGCTTCCAACTGTACTCTAATTTTATCTTTAAATATTTGGGGACTGCTTAAAAGATTTCACTTAATATTTAGTTTGATTCTATAAAAGGTGTGATTCATTAAGTTACATAAGTTTTGCAGTTCAGGCACTTATAGCTGCAGGTTTTCTCAGGGATCCATGCATCTCACTTATGTTCCTGAAGACCTCACAGGACCGGAACACCGAAACACATGGGGACACTTGATTCTCTAGGCTCATGTCTCGTTAGACATGTCACAACAGACATGCTCCATAACTCATCTTCTCTAGTAATCATGTGGCAACCTCATTTTGAAGTGATGACTTCGCCAAGGTATCTATTAAGAGAATGAAGGGACAGGATAGTTTTAGCACCTCTCCTAACAGAGATTTTTGGTCAAAGTTTTGTCTGTGAAGAGACATTTCAGCAAGGTCAAAATTATTCCTTAATGAGATTTCTTAAAAAGAAAAAACTAAATCTTCTTAACTGTTTGATAAAGCAATGATAACATTAATCCTAGATATCATTTTCCTTTTTTCTTGGACATGCTTGCAACTTAATACTTGGTTGTGAAATTTAAATGCTACTGAAATGGCGCTGCCAAAGCATTGCTAATTAGAGTGTACTTTCTGTTCACATTTTCTAGGTGACTTATGGGCCTGTGACCCCATTCTCTGTTACTCAAAACTCGACAGAGGCACCAGCTCATTTCTGAAGAAGACAGACTGTCATGCTCTATCTGAACCTATTCAAGTATAATCACTTATTTTCAGGTGGATCAGAAAAGGTGGCAAAAATGAAGTTTCTTTTTATCATTTTGAAGCAGCAATGAGTTGTTTGTTGTTTAGTCGCTAAGTCGTGTCTGACTCTTTGTGAGTTCATGGACTGTAGCCCTCCTGGCTCCTCCGTCCATGGGGTTCTCCAGGCAAGAATAATGGAGTGGGTTGCCGTTTCCTTCTCCAGGGGATCTTCCCGACCCAGGGACTGAACCAGCGTCTCCTGCATTGGATGCATAGGCAGGCAGACTCCTTACCGCTGAGCCACCAGGGAAGCCCAGCAAATGAAACACTCTTGTGGATTTAAGACTAAAGTCATAACCGTGCCAATGTCACAGTCTGAAATCAATGATACAAGGGTTATTTTTAAATATGCCAATGTGTATCAAAAGTTAAAAAACGGATTAAACAATATCATATAAAAATTAAGCTCCATCTCCTTTTAATAACAGGTCAGTAATGAACACATTAACAAGGAGCCAGTTTAAAATCTGACGCTGATAACTAAACTGAAGAAGAAGACAAGGATTAAGATAGGAATCCTTTGACCATGGTGCAGCTGACCAGTGAACCTCACTATCTGGACACGCGGCTCCATTTTCCATGTTTCCATCTGTTACTCCAAATGCCAACAGCATTCTAAGGACTAGTTATCTTTTTTGAAAATGTCATGCTTTTTGCCCGTTTGGACACCCTGATGACTTACATTTGTCAGCGGAGCACCGGAAGAGTGTTCTATCATACTGCCCTGGAGATGGGGGGGCTGGGGTTGGGGAGCTAAAGGCGACACAGGCCCAAATACAGGAGGCTGTGTTTTCACCCAAAGATTTTTTAGTTTTATCTGAGGAATAAGTCACTCTCAATTTCAAATCTTTCAGAACTAATTTGTCCTCTAACTATATTTGAAGACAAAAAAAAAAAATGAATCATGTAAAGTGTCTAAGCCATCAAAACAACATCCAAGCAGACAGACGTTGAAATACTAATAACCACTCCACACTCAAGATCTTAAACGTGACCTCGAGACCAGAAATGATGGCCCTCCGGGTAATTACCATCTTTCCAGTGTTCCTCCTCCTCCTTCTTTTCCTCTGAACTGAGCACATTAAAATTGCTTTTTGCTCTTTAGGAGAACTGAGAGGTTACATGTTAAATTTTTGTTTCTTAATCTGTAAGTATTTGCTCATCTTTTCTGTCCACATTTAGATTTCAGCAGTTTGGTTTTCCTTTTTTTTTCTAAGGAATTAAGAAAAAAAATTCCTGATTTGTATGATTAGACATTTTAGAAGACTCAGAATCAAAATTAAAATACTCAACGCAATGCAGTTCCAACCTGAATTAGTGGATGTTTCATTTCTTGGGAAACATATCTGAACAACACTTTGCTGATTTCAGAGAAGTCCAGGGTGCATGCTAGTTTACATGTTTGATGTTCTTTTGAAGATTTCATTAAAAACACAATAGGAAAATTATTCTCTCTAATTAAGACCGGTAGTAAAACATAAGATGAGAAAAGTGGCAGAACATGGCAAATTGCCTCATTAATATCCCATCATAATATTTTGATTAAAAAAAATCAAGTCTCAGCCTGAAATTTACCTAAGAAAATGGCTGTGCTACCTCCTGGTTACCTGGTGAGGATAAACTATGTATGATCATCTTGAAACTGCTGTGTCCCTGAAACTGTGGCCGCTATCTGCTACAGAGCAGACAGTTAGCCATGAGACAATAACAACGCTACACGTAATAATGATGACAGCTTGCTCTTTCTGGGTGCCTTCTTACATCCCCCACTCCCTGTTAACAGATTTGGACTTGGCTGTACGTATTTTTTTTTTCTGGCTGTACATAGTTATAAGAGATTCAAAGATAATTCATGAGTCCTATTTGCTTAACTGCATAATATTATAATAGTTTTAACACTTTGGATAATACTTTTGTGTTTAACATTTTTTTTCTACCAGCTTTTGCTATGGATATTATTTATGGGTTTCATGAAAAAAAAAAAAAAAAAAACAGATTTGTTAAAGGAAATAAGGCTCAACTCCTAAGAAGGGAAGACTCCCAACTTGGTCTTCTTAGAAATCTCCATCTCTGTGCATACGACCCTGGAATGTCCTCCGGGTTGAAAATGTGGCCTGTGTCCCCATCTGGTGTGTTTCTAGAGAGCCTGACAGGGGCGCTTGCAGCGAGGCAGAGCGGAGTGGACTCACTGCCGCCGGAGACACCCCTCCGCAGAGTGAAACATGCGAGCGGAGCAAACACATGCTGCAACACTATTTAGCAGACAACCTGTTCCCGCACTGAGAAGCTGATGCTACTCCTACGCATCAGTTAACTCCTTCCCAAAGCGCACGTCCTCCCAGCTAGGCCGAACCTCTAAAACCAGAGCACATCACGGGCACCAGCCTGGGAGGTCTGAACTTGACTACTGGAGAGTCTGACCTCTGATAGGTTCCCTGATGTACCCGAGAGAACACAGTTCTTCATTCACATATATGCTGCATGCAAAAGGCACAATTTGAGGGGGAGAAAAATTGTGTTTTCTACTACTTAAACTCACATGTGCAATCAAAAGCCCGCTGATGAGTATTTTGCAATCGTTGCTCCTGCTGTAACTCTGATGGTGGCACTAATGTTTGCAATGGCCAAACTGAGCAGTAGACGTGGATCTACTATTCCCCAAGAAAACGTTCTCTATCTTCCTACCCATTTTCTATTTCTTAGCATCTTTTGAGAAGAATCATTTTAAAAGTATATTTGGTGATAAGTTAAGAAACAAAATCCAAGTTAAAACTGTTTACATCTTAAATTTCATTCGCCAAGTTGAAGAGTCAATTGATTGGTTGGTTGGTTGGTGTCTTCTCTGTTACAATGTTTCCCTAAGATACTAGTGATTTGGATTTCTTTTTTTAAAAAAAGCTTGTCTATCCTGAAAGTGAATAACTTAATAGGCTTGCTTTGTCATTATTTCATGGCAATCTAACTTTGCTGAATTAACAAAGGGACTATTTGAATTTTGCACTTGTTCTTGTCCAGTCGCTCAGCCGTGCCTGACTCTGCGACCCATGGACTGCAGCACGCCAAGCTTCCCTGTCCTCCACCATCTCCTGGAGTTTACTCAAATTCATGTCCATCGAGTCAGTGATGCCATCCAACCTTTGCTCTGTCCCAGGCCATTTGTAACCAGAGGCAGCTCCCTTTTTTACTCTGGAGCCTAATTCTTACCATATTTAGTCTCTGGTAGGTGGGGAGTTTCTCCAGGGCTTATAATGTAGAGGCTTTTGAGGCATATCAGCAAAAATAATAAAAGAAAACAATTGCCAAGAGAAAACCAGAATGTACTTATGAACCATTTAGATGTGAACAATAGCAAGAAGACTATATATTAAAACATCAGAAATTCAACCACACTGGTCTTAGAAATTTGTAAGCTTGAATGGATTCGTGAAATATAAGAAAGGTTATAAAATAAATAAAGTAGTCATTTGCTTCCAAATGCTGGAAAATAATCATATGGATAGCCCAAAGGAAAAAGCAAAAATGAATACTGAAAAGAATGTAATTAGATGTAATGAATCAGATAGCAAAAGTAGAAGAGATTTGCAGTGAAACGAGAACTAGTAATAAAATGGAAAAACTTCAGACCAATTCTAGCAAAGAGGATGAAGTTCAAACTAAAAAAAAAATCAACAGAGATTGTTTATTTGACCCCAGGGGCTCTCTGAGAACAAGGACACAGCCCCCCGCCCCGACCCTTCTCAGACCTGGGTTGTCTCTATGGCAGAGGCAAGACAGTGACGCTCCTAAAACCTCGACTCTGGAGTCAGACCTTACAGGGGTGAGTCCCGGTTCTCTCACTTACTCGCTGTGTAACGCTGGACAATTTACTTAACTACCCTTACCTCACTTTTCATAGCTTTTAAATGGGGATAATCACAGAACCTAACTCAAGGTTTACTGAGCACAATCTGTAAAGCACTCAGAACCATGCCTGTAACAGGCTGAAGATAAAAACGTGAAAGTTAATGCCTGCATCAATAAGATAGAAACTTCCTAGAAAATAAAAATCTGAAAAATGAAAGTTTGTAAGGACAGAAAATGAAAATTTAAATGTTAAGATTAAAATTCCAGAAACTCACACACATAGACACCGCACACACACACTGCTGAGGTTTCAAGTGGGCACCGGATCTCTGGGAGTCCACTTCTGTCCCTCTGCCTGGCGACTTGCATGCTCTTTGAATGCAGGCCCCATCACTTCACTGCTACCACACTTGGTATTAATCCAGGAACACTGGCCATGTTCAGTTCACTGAGGGCTAAGCATTTTTGGTGCCATATGTGTTGCAACCACATTTTTTATCAATCAGTATATCTTGCAAAGCCACTGATCTTCTCTTTTTTGATGGTGAAGTGTTCAAACTGAAAGCAAAATACAAATTTGGCTTTGAAACAGAATTCATGGAAACCTTCTGAAAACTCCCCTGCTACCCAGATAACTGGATGCTTATTCGTCCCTCCTTTAGTCCAGAGCAAATGTCAGTAGCTGCTAATTCATCCATCCTTTGTAGAGCAAATGCCAGACAGGCGGACTCGTGAGAAGACGAGTACTCTGGGGTCATCGGGAATAGTGACAGAGTGGAAGGACCAGCTGGTCCCCAAGCTGCCAGGAGCCCTCCCACTGCAGAGGCCGGAGGAGGCCCCCCTCAAAGCAATTCTGAATGCTCTTTGCCGTGCCCACCTCTTCCCGGAAGGCTAAAAGCACCTGGATCTGCAGACAGATGGACCCCGAGGACAGAAATACAGAAATGAAACCCCAGGTATGCAAGAGCAAAAGACTCATAGGAAGCATAGTTATTCTGAAAAAAAAAAAAAAAATTCTAACATAAAAATGCCAGAGTATGTACAAAATGGGATTTCTCCAGCACATTTAGCAAGCTGAATTCATGATAGAGACACATTCCATTTGTCACAAGACTTAATAATTCAAAGAAAAGAAACTAGGTGTTTTATACTTTAAATTTTGCTTCCTTAAATTGGAATGTATTCATGCCCCTCTAAATTTAACCATGAAATGTTGAAAAGACTTGGCCTCCATTTGAGGAAATGACCCAGGGATACTCCAGGATATGAAGCCCTTTTTCAACCCTTAATGAAAGGAATCACTTAACTTCCAATCCAGTGGCTGCATTTAACTGTCCCGTCAGAGGACCATTAGTGATAACCATTCTGTGAAAGAATTCTATTGTTTACCTTTTCACACCAAGGAGGAAGAACATAACACTTTGGATAACAAGTTCTGTGAAGGGCAACGTTTCAGAAACTGAGTGAACATTTCAGCTCTAGCTACCTGAAAGTGAAGTGAAAGTGAAGTCGCTCAGTCGTGTCCAACGCTTTGTGACCCCATGGACTGTAGCCCACCAGGCTCCTCCATCCATGGGATTTTCCAGGCAAGAGGATTGGAGTGGGGTGCCACTGCCTTCTCCAGGGGATCTTCTGGACCCCGGGATCAAACCCAGGTCTCCCACATTGTAGGCAGACTTCACCGTCTGAGCCATTGCTACCTAAATGTGAGGGTTTTTTGTTTTTTGTTTTTAAATCAACTCTCACAAATGAACAATGGTCTGACCATCACCACAGGGCACAGTGAACAACTCTGTTCCCTGTCAGGAGTCACAAAGGCTCCAGGAAAGAGGGCGCGCGCAGAGGTCCTTCCCTGGGTCAGAGAAGGCAGAACAGGGCCACGAATCGAAAGAAAAAGATAAGTTGAGGCAGGAAGACCAGAGCAGGGACAGATGGAAGGAAGGTCGCTGGAGAAGCAGACACACGCAGGAAGCTGGTGGCATTCCCACCCTTCTCCTCCTCCTCCTCCCCAGCTTCCCTGCCACGGCCTGGGAGCCCGTGTTTCCAGGCTGCGCACCCCGCTTCCCTCCACTGTCCATGATCTGCCACTCGGAACGACCTAGCCGCCCCGGTGTGTGTGTGATCACCTTTTCCTAGTGAAATTTTGCTGCGCCTCACTCTTCAGAGCGCTTGGGGCAGGTAACGGAACGGATAAGTGCATTTTGTTCATCTAATTATTCATTCACTCACCACATATTGATTAGACTATTCCGCCACGAGTCATACAAGCACTGTGTCTGCTTTCGGGCAGCATAGGAATAAAAATGAAACACAAATTCAGTAAAGCAACTCACAGGCTGCGATAAAGTGCTACTGCGCGCGGAAGCCGGGAGCCGAGACAGAAAATAGAGAAGGCCCTCGAGCAAGCTCGAGACAAGCCTCTTTGCAGAAAGGTGATTTCGGCCGAGATTGAATGAGGCCAGAGAAAAGCAGCCCTTCGTGGGCAAAGCGCGCTCGGAGGAGGGGGCGGGCGGAGCGCGGAGTGCTGCGGACCAGGGTCACGGGCCATGTGGGCCAGGGTCACGGGCCATGTGGGCCAGGGTCACGGGGCCATGTGGGCCAGGGTCACGGGCCATGTGGGCCAGGGTCACGGGGCCGTGTGGGCCAGGGTCACGGGGCCGTGTGGGCCAGGGTCACGGGGCCGTGTGGGCCAGGGTCACGGGGCCATGTGGGCGTGGCCTGTCAGCGCACGGGGAAAACCCGTGGGTTTCCGATGAAAGCGTGACATATTCTGACGCTTTTAAAAAGATCACCCTGCCGTTGTGCGGGAAGTAAATGAGCATCGGGATGAGCAAGAAAACGAAGAGGGCGCCTGGAATACTTCTGCAGCGGTGGAGGTGAGCGCAGCCACGGTGGCTCGCCGGGGCTCCTCCTGGCCGTGGGCGCCGAGGAGGGGCTGCGGGGCGATCCGCAGGACTGGCGAGGGGACTTCCCCTGTGTCAGGGTCGTGGGGGAGAAATTTGAGGGCTAGAACGTATTGGGAGAGAAGGAAATGAGATGGACAGTGTGGACATGGCCTCACATATGGCTGATCGGTTGTTGTTGTCCAGTCATCCAGTTGCCTCCGACTCTTTGCGATCTCGTGGACTGCAGCATGCCGAGGCTTTCCTGTCCTTCACCATCTCCTGGAGTTTGCACAAACTCATGTTCATTAAGTTGGTGATGCCATCCAACCATCTCACCCTCTGTGGTCCCCTTCTCCTGCCCTCAATCTTTCCCAGCATCAGGGTCTCTTCCACTGAGTCGGGTCTTTGCATCAGGTGGCCAAAGTTTTGGAGCTTCAGCATCAGTCCTTCCAATGAATATTCAGGGTTGATTTCCTTTAGGATGGACTGGTTGGATCTCCTTGCAGTCCAAAGGACTCTCCAGAGCCTTCTCCAGTTTGAAAGCACCAATTCTTCGGTGCTAAGCCTTCTTTACGGTTCAACTCTCACATCCATACATGACTACTGGAAACACTGGCTGATTTATTTCTAAATTTTTCTCATACCATCTCCTCCTCTTTATTTTGACCCCTGCTGCCCTAGAAGAACCTCCTCACCCGGTATCTGAACTGACATGAGGCACGTACTCCATCAGAAAGGATCTCTAGCTCCTGGACCCCAGTCATCAGCAGTATTGGAAGGAATACAGCTCTAAGATCGGAAATTCAGACAGGGTTGCCTCAGAGTAGAATGCTAACCTTTTACATATTGCACTTTTCTTGATTAGATCAGAGCCAATTATCCAATCTTTTAGTAAAGTCAGATTTCTAAACCTAAGAAAATGTATGAAGCACCTAATGAATTCCAGCTTTTGTGAAAACCACAGGCTATCTGAACTGGAAGTTTCCCAGACACCATGCAGTTCTGCCACCTGACACATGAACAAACTAGCTGCTTCCAGGAACTCAGGAGCTGCCGCAGACCCGAGACAGGAGTCCAGGCCTCCTAAATCTTAGTGGGCGTCAGTTACACTCCCAGTGTAACCACATCATATGATGATTTAACCAAAACAACAGGGGTCTAAGTCATTTCTTTTCCCCCCAGAGGTGGACAATGTGGAAATTTCAGAGGCTCTACAGCCTGGACATTCTGTTTTCTTGTCAAATTTCCCAAATCATAAATAGATTAGGAGGTTGGAAAGAAACAGGTGTCCTTCTTTTTGTGTGTTCATTATTAAATCATCTGGCATGCGTCAATGGAACATTTTTTTTTCCTCTGGCATTTTCCAATTGGCTTTCATAGGGCCTTTAAAATGGAATAATTCTTAATTGTGATGTTTGAAACCTGTTCCAAAAAAAAAAAAAAAAAGCCTCTTCTAGGACAGGGGAAAATAAAAAGAAAGGCTTCCAGGCCTTAGCCAGGAAGCTTATCACTGAAGACCAAAGTACACATTGGACTACGCTTGATGGTAAGCCAGACGGTCAGAGGAGGGATTTCACAGGAATGGTGAGATTTGGTCAAGCAGGAAATACTCGTGATATTTAAAGCTATCAATACCTGAGCCGCAGAGAGCTATCGTACACTAACAGGGATCATCTTCGTGGGGAACAATGTGCTATCGCTGGGACGAGGCAGAATCATCTCTAACTGTATGTGGCCTTCTGGAGATTCTAAGAGGGACGGAAAAATCTCTGTGATTCTATAATTGAATGTTCAAGACTCTTTCACAGGATCTGTTGCCAGCAAGGCTCTTTATCTGCATCACTTTTCTAACCTTTATCCACCAAGCGACGCCCTCCTCACCCATGGGTTCCCTGTGGATGAGCAGCACTTGCTGATGCCTTTGCACCAAGTGATGTGCTCACAGCAGTGAGAAGCCTGCTTTCTTGTCCACCATCGACTCTTTGGACATCTAGAGCATAAGATGACAATCGATATATACATATTTATATATATGCTATATATATATATATATATATATATATATGCAAAATGACACCCAGCCAACAAATCTTACCAGATGCAGCCTCCTAAATACTGAGTGTATTTCCAAGTCAATCCTGTTCTTCTTTTGATGCTCTGTTCCCATGGGACCATGTAGCAGAGGAATCCAGAACTGTCTGTGAGGGAGGGCACACATCAACTAACGCCAAGCTCCTGCTCATCCCAGCTATCACCATCCTTGTGTGCTTCTAAGTTCTCTAACAGGTCTGATTTGAACAGAAACGTCAGTTCCCAGTATTAGAAGTGATCCTTTCTGTCCCCTTTAAACTCTGCCCGCTCTATTCCTCTCTCCCTCCTTCTCATCCTCTCTCTGATTTAAGTTTGGTAGGAAAGATGTTCCCTGATAGCTCAGTTAGTAAAGAGTCCGTCTGCAATGCAGGAGATGCCGTGGGTCAGGAAGATCCGCTGGAGAAGGGTAGGCTACCCACCCCAGTATTCTTGGGCTTCCCTTGTGGCTCAGCTGGTAAAGAATCCGCCTGCAATGTGGGAGATCTGGGTTCAATCCCTGGGTTGGGAAGATCCCCTGGAAGAGGGCATGGCTGTCCACTCTGGTATTCTGGCCTGGGGAATTCCATGGACTGTTAGTCCACAGGGTCGCAAAGAGTCAGACACGACTGAGTGACTTTCACAGGGACAGGAGAGATGCAAGCCATTCACCTCGTCACAGCTTCCAACGCACCAAGCTTACTGGGGGCTCACATACAGGGCACGCCTGACTAGAACCTCAGGGAACATCACTCATGATTAGGATCAGACCCCCGCCTGATCCTCAAAGTTTTGCCGCTGACCCATCCCATCATGGAAAGGGTGTTCCGGTTGATCTTCCAGGAGGTAATTACGTCTGAGGGCCTTAGCTTCCCCTGCAATTTCACCCAAGTCTCCCATCCCAAATTACAGGGTTAACAAGGCAGCCCACCAGTAGGTAGGTTGCACATTCCAAGGTCAATTAATAATATTTTCCTATCATATTTTTGGTTTGATAAATACTTTCTGGTATTATTAAGGATTCTTAAGGTTAAAAGAATGACCAAAACATGAAGGGACTTATCTTTCATTAGTGACCATATTAATCTCTATGAAGAAGCTGTGAACTGTGAGGAACAATCCTGTTTGGTGAACTTTTCAACTAAATTACTCTGATGGGAAATTACCGAGGGAGGGCTGTTGAGTCACTGAGAGCACAATCTTCGCAAAACTGGTGCTGTGCCCGCCTGCCGCTCCCACTCTGCAGTGCACTCCTGCTGACGGGCTCCCGCTTGAAAGTGGCTGGACTCTTTGCTCCTCTCTCTCGTAGAGTTGCTCGGATACTGCTTTCTGCCTCTAGATATTTCTGTTTCTCCGGGACCATACACATTTCCCCCAGGCCTGTCTGAAAGTAATTCCTGCCTATCTGACCTGTCACGCCTACTCTAATACTGAACCCTCAAAACCCTTGAGATAAATTGAGCCATGCTACTCCACTGAGGCTATAATGACGGCCCAGATGAGGTAGAAGTCAAGTTGAAGTCCAATCACTTGGGTTCTGGTCCGAGTACTATCACAAATGATTGAATTTCCTGAGCCTCCCTTTCCCTCTTGGCTCCGGGAATCAGTTCTGGCCCAAGTAAATGGGAAGAAGACCGTTCCTTCCACAGGAGATGTGGCTGTGATTCACGGAATGATATCTGAAATATGCTCATGAGAGAGTTTTTTCCAAAAATGATTATTCCACCCATCCTTGGTCTCTGATTAACTCTCCTGCTTACCTTAGAGGCAAAAAAAAGAAAAATATTCTATATAAAACCCTGGGGTTGCTTTCACCCTGAGGATTCACAAATCCATCTGCCCAGGTAGAATGCCAATGATTACTCAATGAACAAATCACTATTCACCAGCAAAAACTATCCCACTTCAGATATAGCTTGGGTACTTTTATTTTTTACGTTCCTATTTTTTGTACCCTTTAGACAGTGCACCCTACAGGGAATGGTTTTCAGAAGCTATTACAGAAACTGGTCCTAGCGATGGAATTGGGAGTGACTGAGACAACCTACGGTAGTTTTCTGTCAAAGTGAAGAAAAAAAAAATTGATATAAGACCACGTATATCTAGGAAACAGGTTCACAGCACCAGGAAAAATTGTAGAGATCATGGAACGAATCTGATTTGTGAGTGAAATCTACAGTATGCCTGTATATCAAAAACAAAGGCTGAATAACATCACTTATCTGTGGAATCTAAAAAAGCTGAACATGGAGAAACAGGGAATAGAATGGTGGTTGCCAGGGCAGCAGAAAAGGAGAGATGTTGGTCAAAAGGCACAAACCCCCAGTTACATGGGGAGTTCTGAGGATTAGGTGTCCAGCACAGAGATTATAGTCATCAGTACTGTATTTGGGAGTGGCTGGGACATAGATCTTACATGTCCTCACCACAAAAAGAAATGGCAATCATGTGACATGGTGAAGGTGTTAAGACTGTGGTGGTAATTGCTTTGTAATATTCATGTGTATTAAATCGACAACTTGCAGGTTTAAACTTACACAATGTTACCTGTCGCTTATATCTCAATAAATCTGGGAAAAATAAAAAAATATGAATTGTCATTTTCACATGAAAAAAGAAAGAGCATTTTTGTAATAGGTTCTACGGTTGCCACAGACTGGTTCTGAAGAATGCAGTGGGTTCGGCTCCGCAATGGATCACAATGAGTCCCTGGGCTTGTAGATCCCACAGGAAAGCGTGGACAGCATGCATCATAACACACGCACACAGTCACTCTGTCATCTATTCTTAGCCTTTCAAGTCCGATTAATATAATTAAGTTAGAGGGTTTATAAATCTACCGTTTTAACATCTCCTACCATGACTTTCTTTTACTGAATCTGTATTCAAAGAAAAAAAGAAAACCGTAGAGGATTTTTTTCTTTATGTGCCTCTTTTTTTCAGAAAAACATCTGCTATTTAAGCAAGGTCACTTTGTTTACATTGAAGGTCTACATCACTGAGAAAGGAAATATTTCTGAAAGGAAACAGGGTAAAGAAATTAGACAATAACTCTTCTTGAGCTGTATCTCTAAAGCTCCTCTTGGGAGTGTTTTGAATGCTGAAGAATTAGATGCAAAAACATCCTCAAGTCTTTCTTTTTTTTTTAAAAAAAAAAAATCCTCAAGTCTTAAGTGAAACAAAGGTACTGACTGAACCACCGTTTCTTTCTGCTGTTTGGCGTGTCCAAGTCAACTGCACAAACCTGCGTGGAAACACAGAGGTGCGGCACGCGGCCTGGGGAGCGAGGAGGGGCAGGTGCCCGGGACTGCGCACCCCAACGTGCCTGAGCTCCCCAGACTTCGGAAGTGGTCATAAATACCTATTCATCAGCTGAGCAAGCAAAACGGCCACATTCAGAAGACAATATGAGTTAGAAACAGTTTTGGAGGGGGCTGGATGCTATCCAATTAAAGAAGAGAAGTCAGTTTGGTCCAAAGAATGAGGAGGTATTTTCTAGATGGAATGACAGGCACGAGCATTTTAAACTATGACAATGGATGAACATGTATAGAGGGAAGTGTTTATTAACAAATAGACTTGACTGACTGAGGCATAAGTGCTATCCAGTCATGCAACAAAACAACCATAATGTCCATTTTCATTTGCAGAGGACTTTAAAAATTTGTAAAAGGTTTCTGAATATTATAGCATTAAGTCTTGATGGAGTGATGGAGGAATAATCCTTCTTACTTTACAAACAAAGAAATGGAGCCTCAGAAATGTTAGTGAATTACCTAAAGGTAGATTAGGTAATTAGATTAGGTAAATTAGGGAGGTAGATACGCAAATTTCTCCTGATTTACTGTGTAATGCACTTCTACTAAGCCAAGATATGGTTTATACAAATATAAGTACATATTTCATGTGACCAGTGAGGAGGAAGAATAGGGGAAAAACATAGGCAACAGTTACTGGAGCGCTTAAAATCCAAATTATTTATCAGAACTCTTGCCCTCCACAGTATATTGGTGTTTCTTGGTAAAAACGGTTTAAAAATCAGAGCCTTTCAATTTGCAGTTCTGGAAAAAACCACAGGGTGTCATCCTGTGTGATATTTTGCAAAGCTTCTCTTTTTAAAGGTGAATTTCACTATTTTGAAGAGTAATTCATCCTATGATTTAGAAGTCAAAATGATTTAATAAATTATAAGTTAAAAAGTCTTGCTCTGGCTCTAATTTCTGTTGTCCTCGATTTTCACACTCACCTCACCCGTCCTCACCTCACTGTGTATACCCGTTTTAGACACTCAGATACACACACATATACATCTCCCTCTTTCTTACAAAAAAAGGTAGCATAACAGACATAACTTTTCACTGTTTTAAATTTAACCCAGCCTGAGATATTTTATTATCTGAGGTTATTAATAACCCTCAGATATTTTGGTTATTATATATCTGAAATATCTAATATCAATAACCTCAGATATGCAGATGACACCACCCTTATGGCATAAAGTGAAGAGGAGCTAAAGAGCCTCCTGATGAGAGTGAAAGAGGAGAGTGAAAAGCTGGGTTAAAGCTCAACATTCAGAAAACTAAGATCATGGCATCCAGTCCCATCACTTCATGGCAAACAGGTGGAGAAACAGTGGAAACAGTGTCAGATTTTACTTTTTGAGGGGCTCCAAAATCACTGTGGATGGTGACTGCAGCCATGAAATTAAAAGATGCTTACTTCTTGGAAGAAAAGTTATGACCAACCTAGACAGCATATTAAAAAGCAGAGACATTAGTTTGCCAACAAAGGTCCGTCTAGTCAAGGCTATGGTTTTTCCAGTGGTCATGTATGGATGTGAGAGTTGGACAATAAAGAAAGCTGAGCACCACAGAATTGATGCTTCTGAACTGTGATGTTGGGGAAGACTCTTGAGAGTCCCTTGGACTGCAAGGAGATCCAACCAGTCCATCCTAAAGGAGATGAGTCCTGGGTGTTCATTGGAAGGACTGATGCTGAAGCTGAAACTCCAATACTTTGGCCCCCTGATGTGAAGAACTGACTCATTGGAAAAGATCCTGGGAAAAGATGCTGGGAAAGACTGAAGGCAGGAGGAGAAGGGGACAACAGAGGATGAGATGGTTGGATGGCATCACCATCTCAATGGACATGAGTTTGAGCAAACTCTGGGAGTTGGTGATGGACAGGAAGGCCTGGCGAGCTGCAGTCCATGGGGTCACAAAGAGTCGGACATGACTGAGCAACTGAACTGAACTGTTTTATAATTAGTACAATCTAATCAATCTTCTGTCCTTTTTTTTTACAGCTGTAGATATATGAATGTGTGGGCATATCTTTGGATATGTGCTTGGGTTCTTTCTAATTCTGGCTGTAAAACCTTCGACTAGTGAACTGTAGAACAGACAAAGGGAAATTGTTAAGTTCCTCCGTATCCATGGCCTTTGACTTTGTCTCCCGGCACTCCTCCCCCAGCTCCTAGCTGAGTGTCACCTACATTCCCCTCATCTCTTCAATAAACAAGAAGGGAAAAGGAAGGCAAGATGGGGAAAGACGTCCTGGTTCCAAATTTTCTGGGTAAATGCCAGGTTATAGCTTCAGGCCAAAGTTAAAAATAACACATTCAAATGCTAAACCATAGACGTTTACAACTTTTTAACACAGATTTTTCCCACAGAACCCCTGGTTTTTTCCAACATGCAAAGGATTCCTTTTGCTTTTCAGGGCCTCAGTCATTAATGCTGAGGAACTATCAACAACCACAGTGCAGGCACTGAACTCCCTTGCAGAATATCATTTTTGTGCCTTTAAAGATTAAATTTCCACACCCTAACCTATCTTTCCTTGCAGCTTTATGCAGATTTAGCATTAGATTCATCTATCCAGGGACAATATAACTTGAAAAAAACTAAAACATGGAGCAATGTTTTTGATTTAAAAATAAAAAAAGGCTAGAAGGGGAGCATCCTAGCAATTCAGAAAAGTACCAACTTCCTGGCATTTAGCAGGAAACAGCACACAGATATGAACTACCTGCTCCAAACCATTACCTACCTCTTAAGTGATTAAATAATTTTAATGCACAGATGGTTGTTTAAGTTGTTGCATATCAGAACATGCTTAAAAGTACCTTTTGGATATTGTGGAATGCCATAATTTCCCATCTCTCATTTTTACATATCTTACTGCTGCATTTTATGTATGACAATAGCCATCTATACAAAATGTATTTGGAAATTCAAAGTTTATTAATGACATGCTAAAAAAAAATATCCAGGTCTTTTTCAACCCATTTAATCCCAGTGTTCTTCTTCATCATAAGGCTTTCCATCCGTGTTCCAGGCCAGGTGAATGGTACAGTGTTCCAGGAAGAGTAATGTTTCTGGAATAATGTTCTTTCTAGTCTTCAGGCAGACCCTTTGCAATGCACAGACTGTAGCCTGCCAGGCTCCTCTGTCCATGGGATCTCCAGGCAAGGATACTGAAGTGGGTAGCCATTCCCTTTCCCAAGGGATCTTCCTGACCCAGGGATTGAACCCAGGTCTTTCTCCTGCATTAGAGGCAGATTCTTTACCACCTGCGCCACCAGGGAAGCCAGCCCCCTCCCCTCCAGGGCAAAGTAATTGGAGACTCATTCCCCATGAATCAAAACTCCAAGACAGGAATAGGAGAACCATTAAGGGAGGAGGCTCGGTCCTGCCGAGACCACGTATCTCTTTTTCTTGAAATGGGGAGAACTCGCTGACCACACATGTACAGAGAAAGCTCCTTAGAGACCAAAGGGGAGCTATGCCAAGGATGTTCTACCCAGGTGCCTTTCCGGTAAAATCCATTGTGGCTAAGAGACACGTGGGCACACGTGGAAGGATCCTGAGATATACCAAATACGGATGGTGAACCAGGTACATCAAAATGCCTGGCCAAAATAAGCCTGGAAGAAATAACCCATGAAAGGAATTCAAACCACGACGAGGACAGGACTCCGTGACCCTCTCCCTGAGTCTGCCTGTGTGTCTGTCTACATGTACTATACTCCTTTTCCTCTTAATAAACACTTCACTTGTTTCACTGCTTTCTGTCTCTGTGAGAATTCTTTCTGCAAAGCAGAAGGGCCAGGGCCCTCGTCACTGACCTCTGGTCTAATGGCTAGGATCTGGTGCTTTCTCTGATGCAGTCCAGCGTCAGTCTCTGGATGGGAACCCAAGGCCCGCTCCAAGATGCTGCAGGCCGAGGCCACCCGAGATCAGTCTAAGCTATGTAACACAGATTAAACCTGCTGAAAACAGGAAATTCATTCCTACCTGACACCAAATAACTTGCTGTGAGTGATTATTTTCTCTGACAGGCTGTTTTGGCAATGTAGATACAGCTTAGTCAATTTAGTGCATGAAGGGTTTCATATTCAAAGCAGAAAAATTTTATAGCTGTACACTCAACATCCAGAGTATTTGTTTCGTTCAATAACACTTATTTTAAAAGATCGACTTTGTAGAGTATAAAGTTTTTCTAACTTGTTAGTCTTACCCACTACATAAAATTGGAAAAAAGTAACAATGGATGTTTCACAGTTTTGTTAATAACTGATGAAGTGACAGGGATGTCAAATCTTTTTTTTTAAAGTTATGAGCTCCCACTTTTATAAATCTCACAGTCACAGACACTGCAAAAAAGTTATATGTAAAGGTGCTCCTTGAATTATTATTTATAACTGCAACACAATAAAGAAGATCTACAATCAGAAGGTGGTTCAAAAAGCAAAGGCACATTTTACTTCTCATTCTTCTCTGCCACAGAGTGCAAGAATGACTTCCAAAGCTGAATCAATTTCAGAGCAGCATATGGTTTCTCATTCTCCCCTACAACATCCTGAAAGTGAAAGTCGCTCAGTCACGTCCGATTCTTTGCAACCCCATGGACCCCTTCTATACAGTCCATGGAATTCTCCAGGCCAGAACACTGGAGTGGGTAGCCTATCCCTTCTCCATGGGAACTTCCCAGCCCAGGGATCGAACCCAGGTCTTCCGCATTGTGGGCAGATTCTTTACCAGCCGAGCTGCAGGGAAGCCCAAGAATTCTGGAGTGGGTAGCCTGTCCCTTCTCCTACAGATCCTCCTGACCCAGGATTCAAACCAGGGTCTCCTGCATTGCAGAAGGATTCTTTACCAACTGAGCTATCAGCGAAGCCCCCTACAACATCCTACAAGGAGCAATTTCAGAAGCTGAGTCATTTCAAGATGGCACACACATTGAAAATGGAATAAAAATATATAGCAAGGTGATTTCTGTCCCCTGTTGAAACAGTTATAACCCAACTTATTTAGTCCCAGCTCTATGTACCAATGAACTTGGGAAAGTCTTAATTACCTAGAAAATACATTATCATTTCCTTGGGATATGGGAATTAGAAAGTGATTTTAAAAAAACTTATGAAAAAAAATGAGTACCTTGTGAGATTAAGCCGTGCACCAGTTTAATTCCATCATACTAACTTACCAGACCCTTGCCGCAAAGGGTCGGACATGACTGAGCGACTGAACTGAACTTATTATTAAAATGAACAGATTTCTGGAGGCTTTATCCACCCTATTATTATTGTTAGAAGAGTCCCTCATGGAGTTCATAATTTCACAGAAAGTCATATTCTTTTCAGTGTTATTTGCCATGAGGGGGAGGCTCTCTTTTCACAAGTGCCAGTGAAACCTTAATGAAGGGGTCCCTTCTGAAACTCTATTTTCTCCACATGAAAGACACTTGAATATCAGCAAGGGGGCACATTCTTTCCTCTATGGAGAGGAGGGAAATTTCCTATAAAACTTATATTTTAAAGCGTACACATAAGGCTTAAAGAAGAATGCCACTCAGAAAGCAACCTGGAACAAAGGATCAAATGAAACAGCACCATGGAGAAAGCAGGGTAACTATGGACTCTGCGTGTTCATCCCCCTTCTGATTATTATTAATTCTCAGCTTAGTTCAAGCATCCTGCTTTCCAGAGAAAAAGTACAAATTTGCATGCACTTGATGTGAATGCCTTCCATAGGTTTGCTTATTTTGCCTTAAACTTGAGGACAGTTATCGTTTTGGAGCTGTTCTGAAATCCAGCTCATTTAAACAATAGGGAGGCAGGCTTAAAGGCTTTTTTTCCTGTCTTGAAAGTAGGAAGGAAAAAAAAAAAAAACCAAGGACAGTAATTCTGTTTTCATTGCGAAGTAATGTATATATGGAATCCATAAATGTTACAAAGATGAAACTATTCCCTCATACAATTGAAAATGCATGTGCTACCACACAAATCAGATGACGCATCTCTTCAGTGGCATGACACCTTCTTGCCCACATGATTGATCTTTTATGTTTGCTTGCTTTTTAATAAACCATCGTGAAGGTCTGCTACGCTTGGAATAGCCATTTGATATCTTTCCAAAGCAAGACGTTTAATTTAAAGAGACAGCCGAGATTCCTACTCTGGTCACTTGATAAATAAATCAACAGACTTGCTTCACTCCGCATTCAGCAGTGCAGTTCATCTGACTGAAGGCCGAGTCCAGGGCCCTCTCCATTGATGGACACTTGCTGCTGCGGCCGTGTTCAGCCGCTCAGTCGTCTCCGGCTCTTTGAGACCCCATGGACTGCAGCACGCAGGCTTCTCTGTCCTTCGCGATCTCCTGGAGGTTGTTCAATCCACGTCCACTGAGTCGGTGATGCCATCCAACCACCTCCTCCTCTGTCGTCCCCTTCTCCTCCTGCCCTCAGTCTTTCCCAGCATCAGGCTCTTTTCAAATGAGTCAGTTCTTCGCATCAGGTGGCCAGAGTACTGGAGCTTCCGCTTCAGCCTCAGCATCAGTCCTTCCAATGAATATTCAGGACCGATTTCCTATCGGACGGACTGGTTTGATCTCCTTGCAGTCCAAGGGACTCTCGTGAGTCTTCTCCAGCACCACAATTTGAAAGCGTTAATTCTTCGGTGCTCAGCCTTCTTTCTAGTCCAACTCTCACATCCGCACATGACTACCGGAAAAACCATAGCTTTGACTAGACCGACCTAAACTTCACCTCCCGAAACCCCACTTTCCTTCCACGGGGACACCCCTTCTGGTCACTGCTTTCCTCCAGTAGAACATCAAGTGAGAATACTAATTGGTCTTCTGTTATTTCGTGAGCCTCAATTAGACTCTGAGGCCACTGGCAGGACTGTCCCAGTGAAAGCACGTTTCATTCCAGGCAGCCCACCCTCTACCTCGGCTCCTTTTGTGTCGTGGAAACATCTGAGGAACGCTTTCCCGTTTCTACATTTCATAAAATATGTTTCACATTCTTAAAAGGTGTATTGATTCAGTGTGCTCACAACTATACAGCAAATGGAAAGGATAATTAGGTGAAATAGGTTTGCTAAAGTATTTTGCATATCAAAAGGTAACACAGTTTTTTAGTTGCTTGCGGTAATTCTCAATGCTCTTTTAAAATGAGAGACTAAACGAGTTTTAAATAATATCTTGAACATTCTTTCAGTCACACATTTCTTTTCTTCTTATTCAGGAAAGGAACCATTAGATCTGATCCCATCAATTTGCATTTGATCTGATCCAGTCAATTCGCAAATGTTACTTAAAAAAAAAAACTAAACAAATCCTGATTAGCTTTCACATGGAAGGCCAATGAAATTAAAAAAAAAATTATTCCCGATGATAAAATAATTTATCAAAAACTGGGCAGTTTTTAGTAAATCAGAGCACTGAAGCATTAGATTAAGAAGTGATGCTAATGTGTTCGTTCTCTGAATCCTTACCTTAAGGCTCCCCAATTAAAGTTCACGCTGCTTAGTATATCCTTTTAACTTCTGCTTGTCATTGTAATAGGGTACTTATACTCAGTCTTCTGCTTCATAAAACTTTACTTGAGAGGCGGTGTATTTTCCAATTTCTTATCCATCTTTCATCCACCAGCTTGGAAATGAATTAAATCCCTTAAGACTAATGTGTCTAACTTTTTGCAAGGCCATCAGTTGGCCAATATAAGCTGTGAGATAAAACAAATAATACAGTGTACACAGTTGGGAACACTCACTTTTAATCCTGACATAGACTAAACAAATAACTTTGGGCCACCATGTCCCTGTTCTAAAGAGAAATTGGATGAATTATACTGTAAAAAGTTCTTTCAAGTCCAAATTTTCAGTTCAGTTCAGTTCAGTTGCTCAGTCGTGTCGGACTTTGTGTGACCCCATGGACTGCAGCACGCCAGGTCTCCCTGTCCATCACCAACTCCCGGAGCTTACTCAAAACTCCTGTCCATCGAGCAGGTGATACCATCCAACCATCTCATCCTCTGTGGTCCTCTTCTCCAACCTTCAATCTTTCCCAGCATCAGGGTCTTTTCAAATGACTCAGTTCTTCACATCAGGTGGCCAAAGTACTGCAGGTGCAGCTTCAGCATCAGTCCTTTTAATGAATATTCAGGACTGATCTCCTTCAGGATGGACTGGTTGGATCTCCTTGCAGTCCAAGGGACTCTCAAGAGTCTTCTCCAACACCACAGTTCAAAAGCATCAATTTTTCGGCACTCAGCTTTATGGTCCAACTCTCACATCCATACATGACTACTGGAAAATCCATAGCTTTGACTAGTTGGACCTTTGCTGGCAAAATAATGTCTCTGATTTTTAATATGCTGTCTAGGTTGGTCATAGCTTTTCTTCCAAGGAGTGAGCATCTTTTAATGTCATGGCCACAGTCACCATAAGCAGTGATTTTGGAGCCCAGAAAAATAAAGTCTGTCATTTTTTCCATTGTTTCCCCATCAATTTGCCATGAAGTGATGGGACCAGATGCCATGATCTTAGTTTTTTGAATGTTGAGATTTAAGCCAACTTATTCATTCTCCTCTTTCACTTTGATCAAGAGGTTCTTTAGTTCTTCTTTGCTTTTTGCCAGTAGGGTGGTATTATCTGCATATCAGAGGTTACTGATATTTCTTTGGGCAATCTTGATTCCAGCTTGTGCTTCATCCAGCCCGGCATTTCGCATGATGTACTCTGTGTATAAATTAAATAAGCAGGATGACAATATACAGCTTTGACATATTACTTTCCTGATTTGGAACCAGTTTGTTGTTCCACGTCTAGTTTTGAGTGTTGCTTCTTGACCTGCATACAGATTTCTCAGGAGACAGGTCAGGTGGTCTGGTATTCACATCTCCTGAAGAATTTGCCACAGTCTGTTGTGATCCACACAGTCAAAGGCTTTGGTGTAGTCAGTAAAGCAGAAGTAGATGTTTTTCTTGAACTCTCTTGCTTTTTCAATGATCCAACACATGTTGGCAATTTGATCTCTGGTTCCTCTGCCTTTTCTAAATATAGCTTGAACATCTGGAAGTTCACAGTTCATGTACTGTTGAGGCCTGGCTAAGAGGATTTTGAGCATTACTTTGCTAGTGTGTGAGATGAGTGCAATTGTGCAGTAGTTTAAACATTCTTTGGCATTGCCTTTCTCTGGGATTGGAATGAAAACTGACCTTTTCCAGTCCTGTGGCTACTGCTGTGCTTTCCAAATTTGCTGGCATATTGAGTGCAGCACTTTCACAGCATCATCTTTTAGGAACTGAAATAGCTCAACTGGAATTCCATCACCTCCACTAGCTTTGTTCATAGTGATGCTTCCTAAGGCCCACTTAACTTTGCATTCCAGGTTGTCTGGCTCTAGGTGAGAGGTCACACCATCGTGATTATCTGGGTCGTGAAGATCTTTTTTGTATTGTTCTTCTGTGTATTCTTGCCACCTCTTCTTAATATCTTCTGCTTCTGTTAGGTCCATACCATTTCTGTCCTTTTTGTGCCCATCTTTGCATGAAATATTCCCTTGGTATCTTTAATTTTCTTGAAGAGATCTCTAGTCTTTCCCATTCTATCATTATTTTCTATTTCTTTTCATTGATCACTGAGAAAGGCTTTCTTATCTCTCCTTGCCATTCTTTGGAACTCTGCATTCAAATGGGTATATTTTTCCTTTCCCCCCTTGCCTTTAGCGTCTCTTCTTTTCTCAGCTATTTGTAAGGCCTCCTCAGACAGCCATTTTGCTTTTTTGCATTTCTTTTTCTTAGGGATGGTCTTGATTCCTGTCTCCTGTATAATGTCACAAATCTCTGTCCATAGTTCTTCAGGCACTCTGTCTATAAGATCTAATCCCTTGAATCTATCTTTCACTTTCACTGTATAATCATAGATATTTGATCTATGTCATACCTGAATGGTCTAGTGGTTTTCCCTACTTTCTTCAATTTCAGTTTGAATTTGGCAATAAGGAGTTCATGATCTGAGCCACAGTCAGCTCCCGGTCTTGCCTTTGCTGACTGTATAGAGCTTCTCCACCTTTGGCTGCAAAGAATATAATCAATCTGATTTCAGTGTTGACCATCTGGTGATGTGTAGAGTCTTATCTTGTGTTATTGGAAAGGGTGTTTGCTGTGACCAGAGCATTCTCTTGGCAAAACTCTGTTAGCCTTTGACCAGCTTCATTTTGTACTCCAAGGCCAAATTTGCCTGTTACTTCAGTATCTTTTGACTTCTTACTTTTGCATTCCAGTCCCCTATAAAGAAAAGGATATCTTTTTGGGTGTTAACTCTAGAAGATCTTGTAGATCTTCATAAAATCATTCAATTTCAGCTTCTTCAGCATTACTGGTTGGGGCATAGACTTGGATTACTGTGATATTGAAAGGTTTGCCTTGGAAAGGAACAGAGGTCATTCTGTCATTTTTGAGATTGCATCCAAGTACTGCATTTCAGACTCTTTTGTTGACTATGATGGCTACTCAATTTCTTCTAAGGGATTCTTGCCCACAGTAGTAAATATAGCGGTCATCTGAGTTAAATTCACCCATTCCAGTCCATTTTAGTTCACTGATTCCTAAAATGTCAATGTTCACTGTTGCCATCTCCTGTTTGATCACTTTCAATTTGCCTTGATTCGTGGACCTAACATTCCAGGTTCCTATGTTTCTAATATGTAAAGAAAGTCCAAACTACCTCAATGAGCACCTTTGATGCGAAACTAAGTAATCATCCAATTTACGAACAACCTAGTGACACACATGACACCTACAAACAGAGGGAAATGCCACTATTAAGAACCTTTGGAAGGACTGCTGACTATCACATGTATCAATTCTCTTTCACACATTTAAATTTCACTTGTTATCTGGGCACTGAGATATCCCTCTACACAAAATGCAAATCTATTAACATTTTATCAAATTCCACAAGAATACTACAGAAATGTTAAAAAAATTAATGTGCAATAAAGAAGAAACATTTTTATACATACAAAGACCAAGTCAACTTTATGAAATGCTCCTTACTATTTCAATAATTATAATTTTGTTATTTACTTGCTGGTTTTGAAAACAGTACTAATATGTAATCAATATATATTCATTAAAATATTCTACTCTCACCCATTATATATATTCAACATAAATAAAATCTTTGAAAAGCATTTTTACAATTATCTGTAAGGAATTTATAATATTGTGCTCTAAGGCTTGAAGTTATATCACTGGAAACAGTGATTGAGATTATGGCAATTACATAAGTCCAACAAAATACTGTTTTGATTCATATCCCCACATGAGGCTTCCAGTACGACCTTTCTTTTCAGCTTCAGATCCATGTATTTTGATTGTCAACTGGAAATCACCTATCTTAATGGACTTGCTTTGTCAGAATCAGTCCAAAATTCAAAATTCCCCTCATTCTCCCAGTTGTTCTATCTTCCCATCTTGGTTAATGATGGCCTCATCTCTGTCCTCACTCGTGACTAACTCTGGAGTCTTTCCCAACAACTATTTTTCCCTTACTGCATACATTTTCAATGATCACCAACTCCAGTGAATTCTATTTCAGAGACAGATAGCGACAGAGAGAAGTAAGTACATAGATAGATAGACAGATAGCTGGGTAGATAGATAGATAACTTTTAAGAAGCTGTCTTGACTGGCTGGAATGAGAAGATCTTGGAGGCAAAGATACTACAGGCCTACCCTGTTTTATTGCACTGCGTTTTATGTTTGGCAGACATTAATTTCTCACAGAGGAAAACTCTGTGGCGACCCTGGGCGCAGCAAGTCTGTCGGCATCACTTTTCCAGCAGCATTTCTCTCCCTTCGAGTCTCTGTGCCACATTTTGGTGATTTTCACAATACTTCAGACGTTTTCTGTGTTGTTATATTTGTTACGGTGATCTTTAATCAGTGATCTTCGTCGTCACTATTGTAACTGTCTGGGTCACCACAAGCCATGCCCACGTAAGAAAGCAAACGTCACTGAACGATGGTGTGTGTACGCGCTGACTGCCCCACTGACTGGCGTTCCTTGTCTCTCTCCCTCTCCTCAGGCAGCCCTATTCCTTGAAACACAACAGTATCGAAATTAGGCCAATTAATAACCCTGAAACGGCCTCTCCACGTTCAAGTGAAAGTCTCGCCTCTCTCACTTTAAATCAAAAGCTGGAAATGAGTGAGCTTAACGAGACAGTTGCATACCGAGACAGGCCCGAAGCTAGGCCTCTTGCACCAAGCAGTCATATTGTGAATGCAAACGACAATTTTTGAAGGACATTAAAAGTCGACTCTGGTGAAGACACAAATGGTAAGAAAGTAAAACAGCCTTATTGCTGATACGGAGAGAGTTTTAGTGGTCTTCTGGGTAGAGGATCAAATCGACCACCGCAGAAGCAAAGCCTAGGTCCTCACTCCCTTTAGTTCTGTGGAGGCCGAGAAAGATGAAAGTGAAAAGTGAAAGTGAAGTCGCCCAGTCGTGTCCGACTCTTTGCGACGCCATGGACCGCAGCCCACCAGGCTCCTGAGTCCACGGAATTTTCCAGGCAAGAGTACTGGAGTGGGTTGCCATTTCCTTCTCCAGGGGATCTTCCCGAATCAGGAGTCGAACCCATGTCTCCCACATTGCAGGAAGACGCTCCACCATCTGAGCCACCAAGGAAGTGAGAAAGGCGAGGAAGCTGCAAGAGAAGAGCTGGAAGCTCAGCGAGGTTGTCGGTTCAGGAGGCTGAAGGCAAAAGCGGTCACAAAATATAAAGCACAAGTGAAGCAGCTGGTGCTGATACAGGACTACAACAAGCTATCCAAAAGATCCAGCTAAAAGAATTAACGAAGGTGACTGCACCAAACAACAGATTTTCAATGTAGATAAAACAGCCTTCTATTGGAAGAAGATGCCACTATGACTTTAATAGCTAGAGAGGAGAAGTCAGTGCCGGGCTTCAAAGCTGTAAAGGACAGGCTGACTCTCTTATCAGGGGCTAAAGCAGCCAGTGACGTAAGCTGAGGACCATATGCATTTACTGTGCTAAAAATCAGAGGGCCCTTAGGAATTACGCTACATCTATTTGGTCTGTGTTCCCTAAATGAAACAACAAAGTCTGGATGACAGCACATGGTTTACTGCATATTTTAAACTTATTGTTGATACCTACTGCTCAGTAAAAAAGATTTCTTTCAAAATATTACCACTCCTTGGCAATGTACCTGGTCACCCAAAAGCTCTGATGGAAATGCATGATGAGATTAATACTATTTTCATGCCTGCTAATACACATTCATTCTACAGCCCATGGGTCAAGAAACAATATCAACTTTTAAGTCTTATTATTTAAGAAATACATTTTGTGAGATTATAGCTCTTACAGATAGTGATCCTCTGAAGGATCTGGGCAAAGTCATTCGAATACTTTCTGGAAAGGACTCACCTTTCCACTTGTCATTAAGTATATTTGTGACTAATGAGAAAAGGTCAAAATAACAACACTAATAGAAGTTTGCAAGAAGTTGAATCCAGCTCTCATGGATGACTGTGAGGGGTTCAAGACTTCAGTGGAGGAAGGAGCTGTCAGTGTGGTAAAAACAGCAAGAGAACTAGAATTAGAAGTAGAGCCGAAAGATGTGACTGAACTGGTGCACTCTACTGATGAGACTTTTAATGGGTGAGACGTTGCCTGTTCAGATGCAGTCTGCTGGTGAAGATATCGCCGAGGCTGCTGAAATTACAACGCAGGGTTCACAGAATTTTGTATAAAGGTAACTAACACAACAGCAGCAGGGTTTGAGAGGATTGGCTCAAATTTTAAAAGGAATTCTATTAATCCTGTGGGTAAAATGCTACCAAACAGCACTGCATGCTACAGAGAAATCGTTCATTAAAGGAAGAGTCAATTGATGTGGCCAACTTCAATGCTGTCTTATTTTAACTGTCACAGCCTTTGCCCTGGGTGACCTTCTGCAACCACCCCGTCCAGTCAGCAGCCGTCAACATGGAGGCAAGACTCTGTGCCAGCAAAAAAGGTTATAAGACTCACTGAAAGCTCAGATGATGGTTAGCACTTTTCAGCAATGCAGTACTGTTTAACTAAGGTATGCACATTGTTTTTAGACAGTATGTTATTGCACATTTAACAGACTACAGCCCAATATTAACATAACTGTTATACTCGCCGGGAACCAAAAAGTTCATGTGACATACCCTACTGCAATGTTTGCTTTATCGCAGAGTTCTGGAACTGAAGCCACAATATCTCCAATGTTGCCTGTAGTTAGGAGGCTGTTAGGGTAATCCAGAAAGCAGCCATGTAATTTTCATTGAAGACAGAAAAAAATAAGATGGGAGTGAACACACATACTGAAGTAGACCAACCGATCGATCTATGTATCTATGCCTTTGCTGAATTCTCTTTGCCCGATCAGATGGAGCCCATGCTCTCACACAAGAGGAACTTTAAAATCTGCCAAGCTGTCTGTCCACTCTATCCAGCCTCTCTGAGTTTCATTGCACACTCTAGTCATTCTGGTTCATTCATACCCCGCTATATAACATGAGTTTCTCTAACTTAGGGCCTTTTCTTGAGCTCACGATTCTTCCGGAAATCCTTGAACATCCACATATGAATGAAAAGAACCGCAAATAGCATCCTCTGTCCCCAAAATAGCACTAAACTACAGGCTTGCTCTGAGCACCAGAAAGCCATCACCGCACAGGAGTCCTGCCGTTCTCATCCACTGCAGCCCAAACAGGGCTACGGTTTCTGCCATCCGTCTACCTGTGGCCCCTGCCACAGAGCCGGAGAGTAAGCTCTTGGTATGTGCTTGTTGAATGAATAATTGGGACAAAGTTATATTTTTGTTATAGTTATTAATAGGTGGTTTAGATTTTATTTTGCATATATAGGTCTGATCTAAGTGTGGCATAAAAAGGCAAATGTTTCAAGACCAAAAGGAATTCTGAGATATGCTTTATATGGTTTATGGCGTATGTTACAACATATTTTTACTATCCTCATCTTTGGGGGTGATTGACACATCAATTATTGAACAGAAGAGATGAGGATTCATGCGAATCCAACAGGCAGCTGAGGCAATTACCTTGGTAACTCAACTCAAACCTCCCAGCTTTCTGAATCTATAGACCTGAGTGTTTACATGTAACAGTGCTCTGTAATTATTATCTTATGTTGGCAAAATGGCTTATGTTTTCTTATGCTGTACATTCAAACATTCTTTAATCACTATGTAATAATAAAAGCTGCCAATATATGGTGCCTGCTCTGCATTCCCCTGTGTTGGGGGATTACGCCTGTCCACTCCTATCCCTGCCTTGTGGGTGATGCTCCCACTGTCTTACTAATGAAAACCAGAATCTGGAAATATAATACAAAATTATGAGAAAAGAATGTTAATAGGGAGAGACTGCCATTTAAGAAAGCAGCTGAATATTAATCCCAATGTTAATTTTTAGGGAGTTGAAATATGAGAAAATCACTTATGAAATCTGGCAAACCTAACAGACACGCTGCCCCGAGTTTTACCGAGCACCCAGGGTCCGGGCTGGGGGCCGTCTGCAGAGTCCTTCACTCCAGAGCACACGCTGCGAGCAAGCAGAATGCACCGCAGGCCTCACCTGGAACCGCTGGGCTGGGGCGCCGCAAGACTCCCCGGGACCTCAAGTGGCAAGTCACTTCTGTTCTTATCACGAGCCCGCCACATCCTTGCTGACAACAAATTCAAGGACAACGTATCTCCTCTGATACAGATGACACAAGGCCAGAAACATGAGAAATATTTCACAGGAGACGCTTCCCGTTTTTCAGAAGCAATCTGGGGAAATATCAGTTCAGCCACACAGCAGTCTCTCGCTCACTCACCTCTTCAATTTCCCCTTTAAAAGTTCAAAAAAGATTACTCTCAGAGGCCTCAGAAATGGCAATAACCTATGTTTCAGCCTCCAAACTTCATATTCTGGGTATAAAATAATTTTAAATATATATGTTAATATATAAATAACAGTTAGTGACAGCTATTGTTTGCAGGACATGCATAGTTGACATGAATTTAACTTACAGTGGGTCCACTGTATCACATCGGGACATTAGAAATGCCTCTAGTAGGATGTACGTGTTTTCAGTGTTCTGGGGACAAGGGCTCTGTCTGTGACTATGCATCTTTTCTACAAAGCTATGTATCTATATATTCATCCATCTCCTTCTATACACACACACACACACACACACACACACACACACATTTAATTGGTCTCTGTCTTTTCCTCCTTGGGTTAACTGCACTGGTGTGCAGCCCTCCTAGACTCTGGTCCCCAGGGAAGGAAGGATAAAAGAGGTGGGCTGGAAAGGCCTGGCCTTGGCTCACGTCTGCAGAAGACCCCCTTCTGTGTCACCTTCACTCTCCTCCGTCCTCTCCCTCTCGCTATCCTTCCTCAGGAACCATCCTTCCAATAACATTTCCAGCCTCTGCTGTTTTCTGCATGTGGGCACACTTCAGGACCATCAACCCTCTCTCTCCCCTCTTCTCCTTGGCATCCCCTGCCTCTCCAGGCAATGACCTGCTCCTCCCAATTAACAGGGTGAAAAAAAATTCATTTAGCTACTTACATCCAGGTGTCATAAAGGCTAAATTTGATAGGGGTTTATGCAAACAGATATATAGGTCAATGACTTTAAAACAACATGAGCATAAACATTATATTTAAAATTTCAAAGTAAATTAAAGACAGAAAATAGAAATGAAAGCCGAAACTTTTATAACAGACAGAGATTCGTTCGGTTTTATCTGACTCTGCGAGTTCACAGACTGTAGCATTCCAGACCCCTTGGTCCACAGGATTCTCCAGGCAAGAATGCTGAAGTGGGCAGCCATTCCCGTCTCCAGGGGATCTTCCCGACCCAGGGATCAAACCCTGGTCTCCCGTCTGCAGGCGGATTCTTTACCATCTGAGCCCCCAGGGAAGCCCTGAAGTCTCATCCCCAAAAAAGAAAACCACGAACGTGCAGGCGTGTAGATTTCATTGACAACTTTAGCAGAGCTCTTTTCAAAATTAGCACCCATCTCCACTGAGGCCTGGTATGCAAAATAAGACATGCAGGTATTTTTGGAAAAGAAGAATAACTGATCTGGTGATTCCAAAATCATATCCCATTTTTAATTTAAATTTTTTTGAAACAGGCTTTGTTCATACTTAAAAGAATGGTTGGATAGCATATTCAGACATGTACAGTTTGACATAAAGACAATTTCCAAAGTCTGTGACATTTCAAAATATAAATGTCTAAAGTTCTCCATGTATACAGTACACAATATAAAGCACATATAAAATACAGACACAAGAAATTCTGAAAATAATCATGTAAAATATAAGTAAAATTGGGTCAGGACATTCAAGAACTTGTAAGAACTGTACTGATACTGATGCTGAAAGAGTAGCCTATCAGGAATTTTACTCCCATCCAAGCTATCTACTCCCTCTCCTGATTTTATGATACTTTATGGCCTGTAAATGTCATATTGTTGTTTAGTCACTAAGTCGTGTCCAACTCTTTTGTGATCCCACGGACTGTAGCCTGCCAGGCTCCTCTGTCCATGGGATTTTCCCAGGCAAGAATACTGGAGTGAGTTGCTATCTCTTTTAATCCTTTCCTAAACCTCTTTTCTCATTTCTTTCCTCCTTGAAAAGACTTTGAATAATAGTATAAAGACAAAACCAGACTATTTTAGACCTATTTTACATTTATTTCCATATACATATATGTTACTTTATGTATGCATATAAAAATAAAATTGGTCTCACATTATTATTCTAAAGAGTATAAAGTTCAGAGGAGAAGGCAGGAGGAGAAGGGGCCAACAGAAGATGAGATGGTTGGATGGCATCATCACCTCAATGGACATGAGTTTGAGCAAACTCTGGGAGATGGTGAAGGACAGGGAAGCCTGGCAGGCTGCAGTACATGGGGTTGCAAAGAGTCGGACACAGCTGAGTGACTGAACAACAAAGAAAGGTTGGAGAGTCATATGGACTTTAACAATTATTTTTTTCTAAGTCAGGATATACTGAGTACTAGTTATTTAGTCTTTCATAGAATTGTGTAGAATTATAGAACTGACTCCAGGGAACTGGTTCATCAATAAGTATTTACCATCCATACAAGGTATATTTAGTGAATGACCTGAGAGAAGGGAGGTAAGGATGGTGGGAAGCAGTGACCAAAATGCTAATTTACTCTCCCTCCTCTTATACATATTTATATTCCAGCTGGAAAAATGTCATTAATATATGTGAACAGACCAGAGAACAAACTTGTTTCTAAAACATGTGCCGTTGCAAGAGAAGTTCAGAAAAAAGAGAAAACTCGAGAGCTTGGAGCAAATTATTCCAGCTCAATTGTGAAAGACTGAGATAAGTGGAAGGGAGGAGAAAGAACAGAGGTGAGAAAACGATACAAAAGGAGATCCAGAGTCAATTATTTTTCTTCCTCTTCTTCCCTCCCTTTCTCACCTCTTCCCTTCCTCCCTCCCCCATTTATTTCCCAGGAAGAGAAGGATGATAGAGGGAACAGGCAGAATCAGAGAGAAGAATGCTGAGAGGGTCGGAAATGTCACTGATTCCCATCAAGGCAGAAGAAAAAGAGACCAAAGAGAGGATGCTCATGTCTTACTGAGTCTGTATCAAACGCCACAGTAGCATCTTGGAGAAAAAGGTTAGCAGTGGACTCAAGACAGAGCAAAAGTTACAGTTAACTGTTTCAGGGAAGTGCTAGGAAGAAGCAAGCCCTAGAAGGAATATAAAAGTATGATTGTACTAAGAGCAATGGGTATGTCTATAAAGTATCCTGTGTTGTCTACTTCATTATTTATACAAATCCTGGTGAGTAGAACACACAAGCAAAAAATTTTTGACCAAATCTGAGTCTGTGAATGTCTTAACAACCAAAGCTTCTATAAACTGCTAGTAGGTTTGTTTGGAGAATTGAATAATGGGTGGGAAACATTTAAACCCATGAATAATCCCCGACTGTTATTTAATGTTAGTTGGAAATATTAGTAGCAGCCCCAATCAAAATAAAATCTAAGAGTTACACAAGTCAACAATTGGCTTCGATAGAAAACGAAAGCCTAGTCACAAATCCATGGTACGATTTGACACCTCTAGCTTACTCAGTTGTTAAACCTGCAAACCTGAATCCGACTGAGAGGTGCTCAGGAAGGAAAAACATGTAATGGAGGTGTAAGCAAAGCACTTCTGAAGCTATGGAAGGGAAGATCAGTAGCGAACTCTACCAGACCACAGAAAGAGTGCTCTAATTGCAGCTTGAATCTGTTACCAATGGAAGCATAATGCCGGAAGTCAATTGAGTTTCTCCTGCATGGCTGAGAAGCACAAACCATCACTACCTCAATCAGCTGAATTACTGAATTCATTAACCAGCATAACTGGATCCAAAAATCAGAGTTGCCAAACAAGAAATAAACTGGAATAAAACACGGAGGAGTTTTCCCATGCATCCATCCACTGACAGCTTTTAAATAAACACGTAACTGTCTGGAACTGTGTGGTGCCAATGCTAGGGAACCTGAGAGGAAGCAAACCATTTCTTCACTGCATGTTATTTAGAAGATTGATTTGTGGTCACTGAAGATGGAGACTGATCAAGAAGACTACACATTTAGCCATTTATTTTCAGGAAAACACTATTTCTGACTCTAACAGAAGGAAAAGCCTTCATAGCTGAGTGACTTTTTAACCATGCATCATTTTATTTTGCTTTTTTGGTTGCTATTAAATTAATGATGACTTCTTTACTATTACTATTCTTATGCAGTTTTATATGATAAGTGGAAATACATTTTACAATATGAAATTATAGTAGTCTTCAAATTAGTCTCAATTTTATAGTTAACACAATCAGCAGATTCTGTCTTTTATTCATTAAAAGACATTATTTGGTTATTCATTAAATAACCAAAGTTATTTCAGATTTTTACTATATCCCCCAGTGTTCCTGAATCTCACTTTCTCTCCTATTCACAAATACATTATGTATGAGATAACACTTTATGTTCTTGGGCTCCAAAATCACTGGATATGGTGACTGCAGCCATGACATTAAAAGACCCTTGCTCTTTGGAAGAAAAGATATGACCAACCTAGACAGCATATTAAAAAGCAGAGACATTGCCAACAAAGGTCCGTCTACTCAAGGCTATGGCTTCTCCAGTGGTCATGTGTGAACGTGAGAGTTGGACCATAGAAAAAGCTGAGCACCAAAGAATTCATGAATTTGAACTGTGGTGTTGGAGAAGACTCTTGAGAGTCCCTTGGACTGCAAGGAGATCCAACCAGTCCATCCTAAAGGAGATCAGTCCTGGGTGTTCATTGGAAGGACTGATGCTGAAGCTGAAGCTCTAATACTTTGGCCACCTGACGTGAAGAACTGACTCATTGGAAAAGACCCTGATGCTGGGAAAGACCGAAGGCAGGAGGAGAAGGGGACGACAGAGGATGAGATGGTTGGATGGCCTCACCCACTTGATGGACATGAGTTTGAGCAAACTCCAGGAGTTGGTGATGGACAGGGAGGTCTGGCGTGCTGCAGTCCATGGGGTCACAAAGAGTTGGACACAACTGAGCCACTGAACTGAACTGACGAGATGAGTCTGATCCATTGACTTGATTTTGTTGTATTCTAATGAGAATTCTTTCTCATTCATTCATCAGGTATTTATTGAAGGCTTGCTATGTTGCAGATGCCGTTCAAAATGCTAGGTGGTGGGAGTGAGTGAGTGAGATGGAAGAACCCTGTTCCACCTGTGCGAGGGCCCAGGAAGAAGAGGATGCTAGATAAAGACAAAGTAGGATGATTCCAGAAAGCAAGACGGCTTTATAGAAGAGAAAGGACAAGAGAGTGATGGGCAGGGGTAGAAGCTGAGGGAGCTTCTGTGGGTCTCTGAGTCTAGGGAGACCTCTCTGAAGAGCCAGAGGCTGAGTGTGTCGGGGACGGCCATCTGAGGATTTTGGAGGAAGCTCTCAGGGCAGTGAGACCGGGCGAGGATGTGAGAGCGGCGCCACCGAAGGCCCAGGAGGCCGCGGAGGAGCGAGCTACAGGCAGAGGGAAGGCGATGCAGTCTCGGACACAAGGGAGGCCAGGCCCGAGCGGCTGAAACGAGGGCCCCTCACACGGCTGACACCTGGCTGCCATCTACACGCATGATGTAAAAACGCTTTTCGTTAACAGGAGCCCGAGAAACTGCTGCTGACTGGTTATTGTTGGAACAGCTGATTGGTAACACTGTATTCCCAGTAAAAGCAAACTGTTCTCCTGAGAGAAATAATGAAAAAGATAGCTGTCCCCACGGAAGAGGTAATTTACCTAATATAAGCTATTTGTTTTGCTGGAGGCCAAATGGATTACCTCTTATCCATCCTGCAGCCAGACTGCCTTGCAAGGCAACGTCTAATGCCATCTCCCCCTGCTCCTCTGAGGACCCTGACCTGGAAGCCGGGTCGAAGCCTTGTGCGATCTGACTCTTGCCTACCTGTCTAGCATACCTCCCAACAAGGGCACCCTCCCTTGCCTCCCGGGGCGCAGACAAGTGGGCTTCACACCTCTGTAGACACACCGTGCCATGTCTGTGTCTGCTCCTGCTAGTTACTCTCTGCCTCCAACTCACGCTTCTAAACTCTCAGCCTGAGTGATGTTTTATCTAAGAAACTTCCCAAACTACTCAGCCTGTGCCGCTCACCTTCTAATCGCCCCGTCTCTGCCATGTCCTTGCAGCAGCCTGCGCGTATTTTTACATCATTGTTTGTTTAGAATGTCGGTTCTCCTCATCAGATCCCACATCCTCAGGACGCAGATTTTGAGCATACAAATCTTTGCATCCCGAGCCTCAAGGAACAAGTCTTGACACAGAGGAGGTATTTAATGGATGGTTAAAGTAAATGAATGTTCCTGACTCGGATCAGAGGTGTCTACTCTCGGAAGCCATGCTTCACGCCCCAAGTGGAAATGAACCTGCTCAGCTGTGTCCCTCTTTGAGCTTTCCACATTCTTTCATTTTTATGTCTACATCAACCTACAAAGATTATTATGTGTGGGAATGTATTCTATTTATCTTGGTATTCACAGAACCTGAGGAAGATAGTTGGTACATAATAAATGTCTGTTGATTTTATAAATATTTGAGAAGTATCATTCAATGTATTTTATATTATGGTGGTTTGGAGACAATCTTTATAATCAAACAGCATCCAACCAAATGCATAAGATAATTAGAAAATCTCATATTCAAAAGGATTATAATCATTTAATGCCTTAAATATTTATAATTTACCTTGCCTTCTTGTTATTGTGGCATGGCTTTGGTGAGTGGAAAAGAAGTCATTGAAAATGATAATCAGAAGCATTTTCTACCAAAGAAGAAAACAAGTTTACACAGTGTTGAGGGTTATAAACAAATTCTATGTCTCCACCACTAAGAACCATGGCATTAGTCACAGGAACAAAATAAAAATTATAAGCTGCCCTAGAAGACATAGCCTACAGCTAAACTGATGAGAACATGGCTTATTTATGCAGTAGTGCAAATATTTTTTAGTACTTAGAAAGTCAAGGCAGGGAATTTTAGAATATAATTTAAAATGAAATATTCCGAGCTATATCTCCTTACTTGATTTTATTTAAATTTAATATAATATTCTTATGATAAACTAAGAAGCCATTCAAATGATTTTAGTCATTTTTCCTGGCAACATTCACACAATCTTTAATTAATTTCACATCATTTTTACATTATAAGATTTGAGATGAATAAATATGAAACCAAAACAATAATCTATAGGTCAAGTATTGTTCAAAGTTGTGGTTGATTTTTCTGGGAAATATTTATCAGCAAGAAAACAGTATCTGTGAAATATCCCTTTAAGATTTTTCCCCCGAAGACCTTGTTTGCATGAATGTTTTTCTAAGAATAATGCTTTAGTGAAAAGGATATGTTTGTCATGTGTGTTATGCCATTCTATGAGGCCTGAAAGCAATAGTGACGGGTGAAACCTAAGAATACAAAGGAATTAGCAATATATACTGTGCTACTGCTGGGTGTTAGGATCAGTATGAGGCCCTGTGATAACAGGTGAAATATTAAAAGGTATAACATCTTTCTTTAAAGAATCAGCATTCTGCTCAGAGGGAAAAAAGTATATAGATTTGGGAATAAAAATAACAGTGAAAGCAATGATAGTAATAATAGCTAAAAACTATGAATTATTCCCCACGAGAGGCAAAGGACTATTCCAAGCCTTTGACTTGAAATCATTTAATCCTGTCAGTATGCATCGGAGGTGGACACTTTTATTATTCCAATTCCACAAAGAAACGAAGCCCAGGTTCACACAACACACAGTGGCAGAGGTGTGATTTAAATGTGGAAAACCACACTAGAAGTCCTAAGTTCCTTCTGTTATATTGGCACTTAGAAAATGATGCACAAGCAAAAGAAACTGTATGAGAAGTTCCCGGAAGGTGGGGACCATGAAAATAGGGGCATTTTCCCTCTGCAAATTATATATCACTGTGCTAAGAACGCAGTGAGTAAGTACATAGCTATTTAAAGATTCGTTCATGGAACCAAATCTCATGGATCAGAGTTTAAATTTTCCAGGTACCTCCAGCTACTGGGGCTATAAACAGACTTTTCTAAGGAAATCCGTTCATGCAGCTCCCCTCGGAGTGGGAGAAGGAAGGGGACCGAATGACTTAAAGTACGGGCTTTGTGAGCTCCTGCCTGGCTCTTCTAAGACTTTTCCCGACACGGCATGTTCTTGGGTGAGCCTCCAACAAAGAGCTGAGAATCACCCACTACAGCTGCAGGATAAAATGGCCGGGCGTCGGCAGGCAAGACGCCAGTGGGTCTCTCAGCATCTCTCCTTCTACATTCATTCACTTCCACGTTTTCCCAGCAAAGATGCTGTTTTGGCAGTATATTTCCATAAAGAATGTGTGAACATATGTATTTATTTTTATAGGTCTCTATATTATATATATATAATTTTTAAAAAAACATTTTGGCCACCCTGAGCAGCATGCAGGATCTTAGTTCCGTAATCAGGGATCGAATCTGAGCCACCAGCAGCAGAAGGGCAGAGTCCCAAACACTGGATTCCCCAGGGATGTCCTCTGCATTCATTTATAATTTAATAGTCAGAGAGACTTTCAAAACCTCTTGTTTAAATTGATCAGGTATTATCTTGGCGAAGAATCATTTGACAGCAGCTAGATAACTCTCAAAGAGGAGTTTCTTGCAAAGATGCAGAAAGAGTTCATAGAAGCTAAAGGCAGTTATATGTAGCTGGATCTCAAAAGAAAGGAACAAAAACACCAGAGTCCTGAGATCGCCTCAATTCTTATTAGTTTCGTTTCATCCTTTAGTCTCTACACAGAAAGAGGCTTCTATTTCTCAAGTGTCAGAAAATAGGCAGCCACCCAGATGCCCCTGACTCTTCATTCTGCATTAGGCAATAACCACAGTCCTAGCTTTTAAAAGTTCGAGGCGTGGCAGGACTTGGTCAACGATCACAGCCCGGACTTTGGCTGGCCCAACTCAGCAGGGCCAAGGGGCATGACCACCCTAGGGAGCGTTTATCTCCTTGTGCCACACCAGTCGAATCCTAGTATCTCAGGAGTGGGGTTCAGAATCTCCTTTCCAGCTTCTCAGGCAGTTCCAATGTACAGACCAGTGTGACAAACCCAGGCTGAGGCCAAGTGAGGGTCTCAGACCCTCGGAACCAACGGGGCCTGGGATGCTTCTTAGAAACGCAGACTCCTCCAGGAATAATGGATCCGAACCTTAACAAAATCTCCAGATGATTTCCATGCACAGGGAAAGCTGAGAAGCACTGCCTGAAACACATATCAAAGCTGGTGGGAAGTGACTGTCAGCACTCGCGGAGGTGTATTTTCACTAAGACTCAAGGTTTTGTTGTCGCTTACTGGCTAAGTCATGTCTGACTCTTGGCAACCCCATGGTCTGCAGCCCACCAGGCTCCTTCCTCTGTCCGTGGAATTTCCCAGGCAAGAATACTGGAGTGGGTTGCCATTTCCTTCTCTGTAAACTAAAGGTTGGGTTTCACTTATTTATTTCTCTATGCTGCAGTTAATTGAGCTAAAACCCTGGCTACATCTGCACAATAAAAAAAAAAAAAAGACCCTGAAATCAGCGCTTATCCAACACAGCTTTATTAAGTCAATACTGTGCGTCTGACACTGTACCAGACAGTGAAGCTTTCAGTTTCCAATAAATAAAACATAGACTTTACATGCCCAGGATATAAGGTAGTGATCGTTACACACATTGTACGTCGTTGAACTGAAATTCATCCATTTTGCTGCTTTATAATCATCAATGTCTAACATTTATCTATGAATATCAAAAGACAACTCCGGAAAATATGAATGTGATTCATGCTGGGTGAATTTGCTTTTACTTAGACATTTCTGAAATGTGTAGAGCTTCTGTGAAAGGACAAACCAGCACATCAAGCAGAGGGGTGTGGGTAAACAGATCACAACGACCGAAGCGAGGAGACGTCTCCGCCGAGGGGAAACGAGGGCACGTGAGTCATGGGAACATCTAAGGCAGCCGTGTGAGTCATGGTGCTCGTTACAGGGCGCTCCGGTTTATCCTCCTCATTAGGCTCTACTTTAACCCAGAAGTTCCCTTACCTTGACTTAAGGAGAGCAAGTGTCCTGCTTTTGAATTATAGGTGATTCAGGACAAGGAGCTGATGTGGAGACCTCGTACTGAAGTTTCTGTCTCATGTTAATGTCACACTTAGGAGAGTCGCAGGGCGCGACAGCAGAGAGTGCATCTCAGAGAGCGAGCCGGCAGGTATCACGGCATGCTGCCGGCTGAAGAGCAGGCTACAGGTGGGGCAGCAACCGCAGGGTGCCAGAGACGACACCCTTACAGCGTACTAACATGACCTGCACAGAAAGAGGCTCAGCAAACCGGCAGGTGGCGGTTTAGTAAACTATTTCCATCAAGGAGGCCGTATGATACAGTCAGCCTGCTTATGGGATGAAAGAGTGTGTACATTACAGGTGGTGCCAAAGAATCCCCCGCCAATGCAGGAGATGCAAGAGACTTGGGTTCGATCCCTGGGTTGGGAAGATCCCCTGGAGTAGGAAATGACAACCCACTCCAGTATTCTTGCCTGGGGAATCCCGTGAATAGAGGAGCCTGGTGGGCTACAGTCTATGGGGTTGCAAAGAGTTGGACAAGACTGAGTGTGCATGGTGCATGCACACACACACACACACACACACACACACACAGGAAATAATTCCAATAGAATGAAATAGGAAAAAGTCAGGATAGAAATTCTCATGTATAGTTTTTGTGGGGCTGGAGAAAATGGAAGTGAAGACAATTTAAGATATGGTGACTATAGTTAATAATAACGTAAACTTGAAATCTTTTGAGAGTAGATCTTACACATAGACCCAAAAAAATGTAACGCTGTGAGGTGACTGATACATGAATGGGCTTCATTTTGGTCATCATTTCACAGTGGATATATATGGTTGTACACCTTAAATGTATATACAATCTTTTGTGTCAGTTTCACCTCAGTAAAGCTCTGTGTTACCTACACATTTAGAATTGTTACATCATTCTGTGAAATAACTATCCTATTAGTAAAAATAGAATATTGTACTAATATTCTTCCTTTGTGGGGAATTCCCTTGAGACTTCCCTTGTGGCTCAGCTGGTAAAGAATCCGCCTGCAATGCGGGAGACCTGGGTTCGATCCATGGGTTGGGAAGATCCCCTGGAGAAGGGAAAGGCTCCCCACTCCAGCATTCTGGCCTGGAGAATTCCATGGACTATACAGACATGGGGTCACAGAGAGTCGGACACGACTGAGCGACTTTCACTTATTAGTACAAAATGTTTTCCTTTAGACAATCTACCTTGATTTATGTTAGTCAAATTAAACCAGTTCTGTTGAGAGCTTTATCATATAATTTTTCCATATACTTACTTTCAATCTTTCTGTATTTTAATCTATCTTCATTTTGCTTTGAATACTATATAGTTGCACATTTTATCCAATGTGGTATTAGTTCTGAAGTGGAATATTTGACAATTTATATACATTTTACCGGATTAAATGGGTTTTATTGATATGTTTAGGCTTATGTCTACTCTAAAACTGTTTACAGCCTATTTGTCCTATCTACTTAACACTTATTCTTCCGCATTTCATTGCTTTCTTTTGGCAACAGAGTTTGTTGTTGCAGGCTGTCCTCTACAAAGGCTCCTTTGCAAAGCTCTGAACTCTAATCTCCCTGACCTTAGCATCATGAAAATGCTAGAGGGGGGAAACGTTTTACTTTCCAGCTGTTTTATTCTTGGCTTCTTGGACATTTGCCCTGAGCAGCTTCATTAGCAAATAACTCAACAAATTGAGAAATTGGTACTGAGTACTGGGCTCGTTTCTTTGCACATCTCTTCTGGGTTTTTAATTCCTGGGTCTCGTGGCAAAATTCAGCTCCGGGTCGGGTCTCCCAGGCTTCAGGAGCTATACAGAGAGGCCTCTTGCTTCCTCCGCCTCTCGGCGGCTGCTCTGACCCGGCTCTGCCTCTTGGCCTGCATCAGCTCCCATAGCGCAAAACGCAGCACGTCTGGCTCCCTTTGATGTCTTTCCTTCTCTCTTGGCGGGGGTCCTCCTGGCCTCGGCTGCTTCAGCAGCTGGCTGAGCCTCTCACACATATTTTACAAATTTTATCTGACTTTTCTAGTTGTTCTCAGTAGGAGCATTGGTCAACTACAAGCTATTCCTTCACAACTGGAAGGGTAGTTTTATAAATGAAAGCATTCACATTCCCTACCTTGTTCTCCTTCACACAAACTCCTTGGGTAATTGCCAGCTACATAGGAAAAAAAAAGGAATGAAAAAAAGCAGATATGTAAGAACCTTTTCAGTTTCTAAAATAATAGCAGGAATATTTGCCTAATGATGCAATAAAAATATTAATAAAACAGCATGAGACAGAATTATGGCTTTCTCACCATCGAAAAGCTATTCCCCTAAAATAAATTCTTTGAAGAGATCTTTACCTCTTCTTCCCTTGCGGTTTCCCTGGTGGCTCAGCTGGTAAAGAAGCCGCCTGCAGTGGGAGAGACCTGGGTTCGATCCCTGGGATGGGAAGATCCCCTGGAGAAGGGAATGGCAACCGACTCCAGTGTTCTGGCCTGGAGAATTCTGTGGACTGTATAGTCCACGGGGTCACAAAGAGCCAGACAGGACTGAGTCACTTTCACTTTCACTCTCTTACCTCTTCTATTGCGTTTCATCTTGTACTATATTTCCCACAGTTAAAGTTCCCAGTGATTTGTTCATCAGGTGACCTAGATTATTTCCCTGTACTTAATTACTGAGTAAAATATTTTTCTTTTTATGTGAATTATTTATCTATTAATAATTAATGTGCAGTAATGTGCATTTGATTTCCAACATAAATTAAGATATTCTCTCTCCTCTCTTTCTCTCTCTACATATATATATAGTTATAACTTTTGAGTTTCCTACATTTAGCTTTATTTAACTGTCACATAAGTAAAATACAAATCTTTTCACACCGACATTAAAGTTATCTTTAACTCCTTGTCAGTAAAATTCATGACGTCCATTCACTTTGAATCTGAATGGCCGTAGTGGTTAAAAAATAGATAGTGAACTTTTATTCTTCTAAGGCCAATAATAGACATAATCTCTCTCTCTTTTTTTTTTTTAGACATAATCTCTTTAATTATTTGGTAACGTTTATCAAAAAATATAAATGTACTCTAATGTTGACCAAGCAATTCCACTTATACAAATGTACTTTGTAGATATATTTGCATATGTGGACAAGAACATACATACTGGATAATAATTACTGCAACTTCTTAGTAAACCAAAAGTTTGGAAATATTCTAAAGACCCATCACTAGGGTCTGGTTAAATTATATTAAATTACATTAAATGTATTCAGTGAGTCGTTGTGAGTCTTGAGGTAATTTGCTATGTGATAATAAGAATCACTAAAAAATACTGATAAATGAAAATAAACAAAAGAAAAGCAATGGAAGGACTGGGATGCTCCCTGAAAAGGACACAAGAAACTGAAAAAGCCCCACCTGCCACACAGCCTGAGAAATCTACCTTTTAAATTATGTGTTCTCATTAATAGTATTTTTTTCTTTTTAGACTATATGTTATCTTTTAACCAAAAACATTCTCCTTAATTAAAATAGAACACAATAGAATCTCTAATTGATTCTTTTGCTCCTACAAAAGCAGAACTGCAAACTTAACACATCCCCATAAAAATCTTAATAGCTTAATAACATAAGTGAGATGCTGTTTAAAACAAACTACTTCTATTAGCAGGAACATGGGCTTCAATCAGGAGGCACCACCAACGATGACTTCTCTGTCCTGAGCAGCTTACTGCTAGCTCGGAGTTAAATTTGCCAAGTGAGAAAAAGCATAGAAAAGTATTACTTCAAATACAAACAAGGGACACTTAAGTGGGGTGTGTAGCAAGTGTTACATAATGCAAACAATGGCATTAAATATTCTCTAGATTTTAAGTCAGGAAGGTTTATCACATGTTGAAAATGTTATTTAAAAGCTCATCTGTCTAGGAATTAATTTTTAAAACAGCTTAGCAAATTAAAAGGCCAACAGTACATTTCCATCCTAAACATGCCCTCAGTTCAGTTCAGTTGCTCAGTCGTGTCCGACTCTTTGTGACCCCATGGACTGCAGCATGCCAGGCTTCCCAGTCCTTCATCAACTCCCAGAGCTTCTCAAACTCACGTCCATCGAGTGGGTGATGCCATCGAACCATCTCATCCTCTGTCATCCCCTTCTCCTCCTCCCCACCATGAGCCCCATGAACAATATGAAAAGGCAAAAACAGGCCCTGTGGTCCACCTATTTTTCTCTTCAACCATAAACAAACAACAAACAGACCTGGGCAATCACTGATCTTTTTACTGTCTCCATAGTTAAGCCTTCTCCAAATGTCCTATGTTTGGAACCATACAGTATGTAGTATTTTCAAACTGACTTCTTTCACTTCACAGTATGTATTTAATGATCATCTATGTCTTTCTGTGGTTCGATAACACATGTCTGTTTAGAACTAAATAATATTCCAGTGTATGTATACACTGAGGTTTGTTTATCCATCTACCTGTTGTTGGACATTTTGGTGCCTCCAAGTCCGGGTAATTATGAAAAAGTGTTATAAACACTCATGTGCAGGTTTTATATGGATATGTTTTCAACTCATTTGGGTAAATACCAGCGAGAATGATTGCTGGATCATATGGTAAATGCATGTTTAGTTCTGTAAGCCTGCCAAACTGTCTTCCAAAGTAGCTGCACCACTTTGCATTTCCACAGTAATGAGTGAGGGTTCCTGTTTTCCACACCCTTGCCAGCATTTGGTGTTAGGGTTTTGAATCACAGGCATTCCAGCAGGTATGTATCAGGATCTTGCTTTAATTTGCAATTCCCTAATTGAGCCTCTTTTCCTGTGCTTATTTGCCCTCTGAATATCTTCTCTGCTGGGGAGACTGTTCAGAGATTTTCATCCATTTTAACAGCTGGGCTGTTTGTTTTCTTAGACTTCTTTGTATATTTTGGATACAAGTTCTTTACCTGATGCGTATTTTGTTAATATTTCTCCTAGTCTATGCCTTTTTTTAATCCTCTTAGTATCACTCTTTTAAACCATTAAAAATGATATCAGCTATAGTATGAATTAACTGTTACTTTCTTTTCTATCCTACTATGTGTGGGAACTTTCAGTTTTCATTGTTTACACAGATATACAGATTCTCATAATAAGACTACTATATCTTGAATCAAGATTAAATTATCAAGAGGAATATATATACATCTGTGTTCTTTTTATACCAAAAGCCTTCTCAAAGATTACTCTTTAATCCATGTTACACAATAAAACTTACAAAAATAGGCTTTTTAATGTATTGATGATACTGTTTTTGTTTTTCCCATTATATTTTAAACATGATTGAATTAAAAATGATTTGATTAGATATTTAAAATGATTAAATCTGATATTTCCTTTGCTAAGATCTTCATTTAAGTCCTGGGTTAAAGAGTTAGTTGCTTCCTATGAATTACTTTTCCTGTGAAGCATATTAACTGTATACACTGTATATATTTACCATTATTTAATCCTGTTTAAGTGCAAATTAAGCTTTTAACATAAGAAGTTGGTCAGTCAAAAAAAAAATCCTAGAGAATTGCTTTAAAAAAATGAAGCTATGTTAAACAGTTAAAAGGAAATATATGTAATGGAGACAGCACAGGAGAGTCAACATTTTATAAAACAGACTATCTTTCAGGAAACTGTATTCTGTGATGAGCTGGGCCTAGAGTCCACACTGAAAAGACGGTGCTAAGCACAGGATTCGGGCACAGGTCAGGCCTCCACTCTTAAAAGTCAGCTTGTCATTTAAAAGCATATTATATGTAAACTATTACTGACATTTGTGACTTACTTTGGCCCATAAACTGCTGAACTTAAAAGCTAAAGAAATACTAATGTAAAGACATCCTTGATAGTGTACTCTAAATTTTAAAGCTTAAACTTGCTCTGCTGATCAGTCCAGTCTTAAAATAAATATTTGAAATCTTCCTGGGAGCTCTAGAGTGGGAGGAGTTTGTGCCACTTGGGGGCATATCCTCCACGGTTATCAATAATATACTCTTGATCTATCTGATAAGATGAAGCAGACGCAGATGGCTCCCAGGTTAATAATAGCAAATGCAAAGGAAGGTCACTTTAGTTTTTCCAAGAAGTCAGCAAAGTCTCCCATCCTTAAGGACCAGCTGTCTGGCAAAGAGAAATGGCCCGGCAGGGGCGTGCAATGAGACTTCGCCACCTAGTGGTCGTCATTTAGTTTCCAACAAAGCAGCTGACGGGCGGATGCTGCGTTCAAATAGCGATATATGCTTAGGGAACTAATTAGCAATCCGTTACCATATCTGACCTTAAAAACTTAGGAGAGATAAGGAAAACGAGCTGTTGTCCTTATTTTATATATGGGGGGGCGGAGAGAAAGGGTCAAGGACTTGCCCCGGGTCCCAGAGGACGCTGCCGATGGACACTCAGATATTCAGACCAGGGCTTCTCGCAGGCTCCTTTTTCATTCGCACAGAGCAATAACCCATGAGCAGGGGCAACAGGTCATGCCAAGGGTGCCTGAAGGCTTTTCACTATTCCAGCTGTTCGATGCCTCAATGTTGAGTCAGCCAGCTAAGTTCTGTCTTACCTCATCTGAATGAGACTTTCATCGGTATTTTAATGGCTTGCAGATTTCATCAGCTTCTGTGTGTGGGGTGAGGGAAAGCCCTGAAATAAACAAAACCTGCACAAGGAAGTGTTGAGATTATACCTGAAGTAATAATTGAACATTCGATGGACACAAGTATTAAGCAGATTCTAAGAAACTAGCCTGCTCAGTGACAGCACCTTTATTACCTCTGAGATGAAGCAGACATTTCGGCTTGCTTACCTCTTTCCAGAGGAAACCCAAGCCCCACCCACACCTTCATCTTCCAGCAGCCCCAGCCATCTGTGAAGACAGCCGAAGCATCGGCTTATTACAGGAGGCTCCTAGAGAACTTCCACACACTGCGTTCTCAATAACACGCACTTGACAATTACTGAATCTCCCAAGTGTCACGATCTAGTCCAATCAAAACAAGACCTGGGGTAGAATGAAGAAGGGAAGGCAGGGTGTGTCTTTCCACCAGATGTTGAGATGTTCAACCAGGACTATGGAGAGTGCCCCCTGTGAATACACCAAAGCTAATTTTAAACTTGGGTGTTTTCCATTTTAATGACTATGAGATCATGAACAAGATGAAGATATAGCATAATTTAAAAAAAAATCTTTCTAGATATGGGTATGATTACATCTGGGCTTTCCTGGTGGCTCAAATGGTAAAAAAAAAAAAAAAATCTGCCTGGATGCAGGAGACCTGGTTTGATCCCTGGGTCGAGAAGATCCCCTGGAGGAGGGCATGGCTACCCACTCCAGTGTTCTTGCCTGGAGAATCCCACGGACAGAGGAGTCTGGAGGGCTACAGTCCAAGGGGCTGGTAACCAACACTTTTCACTATAATTAACTCTATAAATAGCTTTCTTATGCTTTGTTGAAAAAAACTTTTTGAGTTATGATGCAGAATACAGTATTACTTTTTATTTACTTCCCCTTCAGTTTGGGAGATTTACTAGTGAAAACAGGCTCTTGCTTGAGTTCAAACTATTTTGCAACCTAATGTCATCCTGCAGATAACGGTGAAAAATACCAAATAAATAAGAATCAAATGTCAAATACGAACAAACCTGGCCATTATTTTCCTATCATTAAATTAATGCATTTGGGAGTTTTACGTTCTCCTCAGAAAGCATATATGTGGGCAGGGAACAAAACATTTACAAAGACATTTTTTTCTTTTTATCATTTTTTAAGTGTTGGAATTTTGAGACTATTTCCCTTGAAACATTCCAGGAGTATTATTTTATTTCAATTTTTCTTTTTCTAAGAGCTCATGCATCTAGTGACTACTTTTTCATTAAAATTGATTTTTCATTTAATTTTTGTACATTTTTTAAAGGTTACACTCCATTTACAGTCATTACAAAATACTGACTATATTACCTGTGTTGTACATCTTTTTTTTCCCCTTTTTAAAATTTTTTAATTGGAGGATAATTGCTTTGCAGTATTGTGTTAGTTCCTGCCTCAATTTTTTGTCCTGTTCTATCTTGATAAACTTATCATCCTTACATTGTTAATAAAGGACTTTATCCCTGAGATCACCTTGTTGATGATTTCCTCTTCACAATGTGGAAAGCACCAACGACTGGAAGCGGTGTTGGGTGCCTCGGATCACTGCATCTTGAATTTATCCGCAGGTTGCTCTATGTCCATTGGGTTCACTTATTTGTGTGTGTGTTGATTTTTTTTTTTTCCTTCCCTTCATGGTTTCTGCCAACTATGTTTCAAGGGAGGTAAATGAGGTTGTAGGAAACTTTACTCTCTAAGGATTCTGGATTAGAAATAATTGCAATCTCCCCCCCACCACTGGAGTGGAAATCAAATTCCAATACGAAAGCATTTCTTGGTGATGAAATCCTTCCTGAAACAATGGCAGAAAAAAAAAAAGGTAAACTTTTCTTGGACTGTTTCTAGGAGCATTTCTAGCCTTGAGAATAAAGTTAAGCTGTACTTTGGGCTTCCAGGAGATTATTCATAGAATCACTATATGCAATTCTTTTCGTTGCTATAGAAACTCAAAAAATAAGCGATTGGAATGGGTATGCTTAAACAAATCCTAAGAAATCCATGTTCCCATCTGAGTCTTAGATATCATTGCTACGGTCGAAAGAATTAAATGAAAGAAAAAAAAATTCAACTAAGACAATCTCATAGTGGGAAAAGGAACATGAAAATGTAGCAGTCAAGCTTGGTAACCCTCTAACTTTATTCTAGAAAATCCAACAAAAATTACCTAGTGATTTAAAGTGGCTCAGAGGATAAAGCGACTGCCTGCAATGCAGGAGACCCGGGTTCGATCCCTGGATTGGGAAGATCCCCTGGAGAAGGAAATGACAACCCTCTCCAGTATTCTTGCCTGGAGAATACCATGGACAGAGGAGCCTGGCGGTCTACAGTCCATGGGGTCGCAAAGAGTTGGACACGACTGAGCGACTTCACTTTCTTTCTTTCTTTTAAAAAAAAACAAACAAAAAAACAGCCCTAAGTCCTGCCAGGAAATTCCTAAAACTCAGTTTCTTATGAAGGGGTGAATCCCTCCATTACATTTTTTTCTTCATACTTAGATTTCTTTTTATTTTTAAATTGGAGTATAATTGCTCTACATCGCTCTGTTAGTCCCTGCGGTACAACGAAGCGAACCGGCTAACTGCATACATACACTTCTCCCTCTGGGGCCTCGCTGCCACCTCCACCCCTGTCCCGGCCCTCCGGTCATCACGGAGCACCTAACTGAACTGCCCGTGCTATCTAGGAGGTCCCCACTAGCTATTTGTTTTACACACAGTATTGTAGGTTCTTGTACTGTATTTGTCTATATTGTTAAAGATGATCTTGTGTAATTCCTAGCAGCAAATGCACTGGATGAAACTCAATCTCTTTAAAACAAAGACCTTTCCATGGAAAAGAGTGATGTCAGAAAATTTCATTAATTCTTAATAATAATAAAAGGCTCTCTGAAAATAGATTGATATAAAACAGTTTAAACCTACTTGAGTTGTAAATATAGCCTTCACTGACCTTAATTTCATCATCACCATCTCATTATCTAAGACTTTTCAGCCAATCTGAGAGTTTTCAATCTGATGAGTTATAAAAAATTTCAATCCCATGAGGAAAAAAAAACAGAACTTACCTTTTTTTTTTCAATTTGTGAGTTTTATTTTGTGATTTTTTTTTCCCCTGAAACTAATGTAAGACATTATAAAATGTATCTATGTCCCTGCCTGTACTGGATAAGTAAAATAAGAAAAAAATCAGTACTCTTTTGATATATAATTTTAGTATAATTTATATTGTTATAATTTGGTATAAATATTACATTTATTTGGTATAATTTCTAGTATAATAAATTCTGTATAATTTTGGTAAACTTTGGCTTCCTAATTTTTAGTTGCCATCTCTCTGAAAACCAGACTGCTGAAAGAAATAAGTATTTTTTTAATGTATAGAATGGAAAAGAAAATGGCAACCCACTCCAGTATTCTTGCCTGGAGAATCCCATGGACAGAGGAGCCTGGCGGGCTACAGTCCATAGGTCATAAAGAGCTGGACACGACTGAGCAACCAACACTAATGTACACAAAACTGCATACATTTCAAAGCTCTCTTGGCAAAGACCAGGTGTTCATTTATTCTGCTGTTACTGTCTGCGTGTGTGGGGGTCTGAGATGCAGTAAGGATCAGAGTAGGGAGAGAAAGGCACAGGAATGAGAAATAAATGCAATACTCATCTCTGTAAGTACTTCAACCAGAAGATGCAATGGTCAAATTACTGCAAAACAATACCAAAACTCACAAGATATGCTGGCAAAGGGAATAAGACAGATGTAACATAATGGAAATCAGAACAAAGAAGATTGGTGAAAATCAAATAGCTTTTAAATTATCGTTGGTCAAGGCTAATTTTGTTACTGTTAAAATGAAAAATAAGGTTATGACTATGATTCAAACATAATTTTCAGAAATTATAGCACTAAATCAAATATATAAGTACTTAATAATGTTAAGGTAAAAAAGCCCTAAAACACTAAGCATAATATATTCTTATTTCACTTATTAAATTCCCCCATCAGAATGTCTTAATGTCACTCATTTATTTTTGGAATACAGTAATTAGAAAAATACAGATAACTCTGCTTGAGTCTTTTAAATAAAAAAAGCTTGCTTACATATAGAGTACAATTTGAATATCTACCCAGAGGACTGATGTTGTTCCAAAATAGCATTTCATTTGCACAGTATTGCTTAGATTACACCAGTTAAATTTATTTAAATTGCAAAATTATTGCATGTATATATAGCCACCCTATAGCTTTCTATTTTCATTTCCACTTTTACCACAAACATGAAAAGGATGTCAGTGGCAATGTAATATTTGGAGACACACTGATCTGGGAGTTAGTAAATACATGTTAAAAGGAATAAGTATCGGTATATATAAACAATAATACTCATGAGTTTATGATTATAGTTTGTTCTACATAATATGTGCTCTGCTACAAAATAAGGCCTAAAACTTAGACAGGTGTCAGCAGGGAAGAGAAGGCAGGGCCCCCCAGCAGCGCTCCTGCAGGTCACGTCTAATGGGCCCTGCGCCTTGGCCTGGACTCTGGCCATGTGCACTTCGGCGTGTGCAGGGGGGGTAAACACCACGGCTGGCAGCTGCCAGGAACAGTGCAGTGGGAGACGTGGGTCCTTCGGACAAGGAGGAGGTACTCTGGGATCCCAAATGAAGGAGGAAAATTCCTACATAACAAAGTGAGGCGGAGGAATATGTTAACAAGGACTCCAAAATCTCTTCCTTCATTTGCAAAAGCAAATGAAATATTATTACCCGTTCTGAGCTTGGAGTTAAAAATGAAACTAAACATATGACATTAGTCTGGAAGCTAGAGAGCATCTCTATCTCTCTCTGCAGAGGTTTGGTAGAACTTGCACCAAACAAGCAGGGTACTGGGAGGTGATGTGGGGCTTTTCTTAGACAGAGTCACACTCCAGATACCCAGACTCAGGGCTGATTTATTTCTCTGCATTTGGCAAAGCCCTATGAGACAGAAGATCTCTCCCTGGGTGTCACTAGAGGCTGTGTCTACATGCCGGCTACATACACAAGTGAAAGGGTGAATAGTCTCTCCGACTGTATGGCACCGACTTTCATATACTTGGTGAAATATTTTTGAGCTCTACATACTAGAAACACAACTAACATTTATTAAATCTTTCCATGACTTTTATGTAACCTAAGCTTTCTCTCCACAAAACAGCAGCTCTTTAGGCGGTTCCTTTCATTGATTGCCCGCTGGGCATCACGCTGACAAAGCAAAGTAACCAAACCATTTCAGTATGCTGTTCCCCCACCAAATTCCCAGTTTTGTAGAAATGCATGGTTTATTTATAGAAGTAGTAGAAATTGAATAGAGTGCTTTTTCTAGTTCTATGAATCACGAGCTGTTCAAAAGGAAGTACATGTCTTGGCCATCACTGGGTCCACCCCAGCTTCTAGCAGGGTGCTTCGCATGTGGCTGTGATAGGATAACTACTTAGAAATTCAGATATTGTTTACAGATTAGATAGGTGGGAAACTTAACCTTGAAGAGGGTCACCAAAGTGATCCTACAGATAAAGGGAGCAAAAGTAATTCATGAAAGGGTGGGTAACTGAAAATCAAGTGGCATCCTGATTTGACTTCCAGAATTTTATTCTTTATTCTAGACTTGGAGCCCCTTACTCCAACTGTAGCAGCCCTTCAACCTCATGGATGCTTTGTTACCCTTGCCTACATTTATCATTTCTTACTAATATTAAGACAACCCTCCGGCCACAAATCATTCCTTAGTTCTGGTTTCTCTCCCTTAATACCACTCTCAAGATATTTCTGTAACAAAAGTGTGATTGGCATTCCCTCCTCAATCTGTTCGTTTGACAGGTCCGTATCACTCCACCGTGAGATACGTAAAACCCGACTGTATCTCCAGCTCATCTTGCTCACGTGCTCTGGGTCTGTGTAAACTGAACTCTCTGAAGTTACTCATATGCACTGTTATTCTTCCGGTTCTACGAATCCTTCCATGTCAGTCCTTTCATCCTATCTGGAATACCCTCCTCAACTAGCCTCACTCGCCTCATACATGCACACGTGTATGTGCACACACAGAACTTTCCTCGTAATTAACTCCTACTGATCACCAGTGAAATGTCACTTCCCCCTGGGAAGCCGACCACACCTCCCAGGGTGAATCAAGAGAGGAAGAGTCTCTTGATTTTCTGTGCTGCACACCATCGCATTTATACTTCTAGCCTGTCATTTGCATGTACCTATTGTATTTACCTTTTTCCCCACTGGATGGCAGGTGACTTATCAACAGAGAGCATCTTTCATCTTTGTGTCTTTGGTACCCGATGGAGTGTTTTCCGCATTGTTGGCATTAAAAGAAAAAACTCAAATGGATGAATACTGAAAAATACCATCTCTACTCCTCAAACTATCAATATTTAACTTATTCCAAGAAACCCTCTCCCCTCTTCTCTCCTGTAGCATTTAGTTGGCATCTTATTGGAGACATTGGGAAGTAGCTCTAATTATTTTTTCAGGAGGGGAAATAGGAGCACCTTTCAAACAGAACTGGTCCAGTACAGTGAGCTTCTAAAGTCTATGAACTTTGAAGAAAAGTGTGTACTCATCATCAGAAGACAGGTATTGAGCACCTTTGTCTGATTTCTAAGATTTCTCATCTGCCTCCGGTCCCACTTACACCTTCCTCCCTCCAAATCTCACCAGCATGTAGTAAAATTATTTCCATTGTTTGCAATGGGTGCTCGCAAGGGTATTTTACCAGACTCCGTGAGACACTTTCCATTTTACCTGTGACACACATTTTTTTGCTACCTTGGGAAAGTAGTTTTCTAATGTGTCTTTACTTTTGCATCACCTCCTCAAGACATATTTAAGCAAGTAGGGTGAACCACATGATCCCTGAAACCACCAGAAGGCACATCCTTCACAAGGGAACAGGTGAACCAGGGTGACAGATAGCTAAACGGGAAATGTGGGACGGAGAAAGTGAGAGTGAAGGTGAAAGTCAGTCGTGCCTGACTCTTCACAGCCCCATGGACTACACAGTCCATGGGATTCTCCAGGCCAGAACACTGGAGCGGGTGGCCTTTCCCTTCTGCAGGGAATCTTCCCAACGCAGGGATTGAACCCAGGTCTCCCGCATTGCAGGCGGACTCTTTGCCAGCTGAGCCACAGGGAAGCCCAGGAATACTAGGGAGGGTAGCCTATTCCTCCTCCAGCGGGTCTTCCCAACCCAGGGATCGAACCCAGGTCTCCTGAGTTGCAGGCGGACTCTTTGCCAACTGAGCTACCAGGGAAGCCCATGATGGAGAAGCTTCCTAATTATTTGTTAGGAAGTGCTTTTATTTAAGCACTAGGTGTACAATATCTTAAATAAGACATGCTGTACAATCCAAGGATTAATTCAATTAGCATTACATGAATATTCTGTGAAAACTGAATTTCCTCCCATCTCACAGTTTGAGATAATATCCTGTCATCCATCAACACTGGGAAAATCATGGGTTCCCCAATACACATGGAGGTAATTATGCCAGCTAATAAGAAATGTCAAGGAATAAACATATTCTACAACACTAATTTTATACATATCTTAAGCCTGATACTTAAATCTGTTACAGCTTTATCTAGAAAGGGAAAAAAATACAATGAAGTAAAGGAAAACAGAAAATGTATTTAGATTCCTTAAATTTTCTCAGTTCTTCTACCTAAACTATAATTTTCTAATTTTGTGGCTTATTTCTATAGCTACAATCTTTTGAAAAATTGTATGAAGAAATTATTAACATTTATTTCTTTCCAAGGAAAGCTAAATTCAGAAATTTAAATTCAGTAAAAATAAAAAATAAAAGGGATGGTGGGTTTACAGAACTAAAGCGTCCAACATCCCATGAAAACAGAACCCTTTCTCTCGGTATTTCTGGACGTGACAGCCTTCCAGCTTGGGGCTCCTCTCCTCCCCGCTTGGGCAGCCACTGTCTTCCTTTGCTGGGTGTCCCAGCGCCTGGTCATTATATCCCGGCCAGGGCTGGGGATGAATGAGCTGGAGGTAACCTCAGTCACAGGTTACTCCAAAAAACAGCCATGTGTTTTCCTGGGCACCGGATCCAACCGGCTAGTAGTGAAACTTATTTCCGGGATATGTCTCTGTGACAGACGACAACAACCAGTGATGTCTGTCATCTCCTAAACTTCCACCTCTCATTTAGTAGACTTCTAACATTACTGAGAGCATTAACAGTGTTTCCTTATAGAGGAAAAATTAACTCTGATAGCAATCATATGAAAAAAAAAGCAGCATAGGAAATACATGGGAATAATCTTTCTTGAAAATTGGGTTTGCCACCATAATATGATTTTCTACAAATGTGTTTCATGCAGTTATCCAACACCATGTCTATTAAAAATGATTTAAAGATAGAATTAATGTCCCTTTACTCTCCTTTTCATTTTATGATTTTACAGATTCTAAAAATTTAAATTAACAAAGTAACAGTAAATTGTTACATAAGGTGTTTTAAGATTCCATATTAAAAAAATAAGAAAAGGGAATCTGTATTTCTGAACATATTCTAATTAAGTGATAGTAAATACTATTATTAGTTGTAAAAAGGATACTCTCATTTTTCAGGGGCTGTAAGACCAAGTCATAGAAAAGATTTAGTTCAGCTAAATAAAAACTATTTTTTAAAGAATAAGTATATTCTAAAGATTTTGAAGCTTAAAGTGACCTTAAATTAGTCATTTAAAATATATTCATAATCCTAATTTAAATGTTAATTTTTTTGATATTTGTATATCATTCACCCCAACATGTCTAACTATGTAAGGGTAAATGAATTCATTCATCTAAATTAACAAAATATATATATACCGCTCTCCTACTTACTTTGAAACTATATATTCAACTTGAATCATTCCATTTCACAGAAAAAAAAAAAATTATGCCGGTGCTATGTAAGTATCATCTCATAGTCTCAAAGTAATAAGCGTTTACACTAAAATGTACTGTGTCATTTCATACTTGAAAAATAATATTCAACTGTGTTTGGAGGTGATAAATTCAAGTGATTCTTTTCATAACTTTGCACATAAAATTCATTCATCAGATCCTCAGGGAACACATTTTCTTTTCTATGTCCAAAGGTAATAGCCCTGAATAGAAAACTGATGAAGTAAAATTGTTTTATCCTACAGGCAAAAAAAAAAAGAAAAGAAAAAAAACCTTCATGAGGTATGTGGTGAATACCAAGGCTGTGGGGAAAAACACACAGGTAAGCTATTTTCAGCAATTGAGAACCTAGTTCTTCTTACTATTAATAATAATTGAAGCATAGTTGACTTTCCAATATTAGTTTCAGGTGTACAATATAGTGATTTAACATTTAAACACATTATGAAATGACCCCAATAAATCCAGTAACCGTCCACACCTTACAAAGCTATGGCAGTGGCACTCTGTCCTCAATGCTGTATTATTACCTCCGTGTGACTTATTTATTTCATAACTGGAGGTTAGTACCTCTTAATCCCCCTCATCTATTTTGACCATCGATTTTGTCCCCTCCAGCACCCACAAGTTTGGAGAGCCCAGTTAATTTTTGATAAACTTCACAGCATAACACTCTCAATCCCTGACCATCAAGATAATAGTCCTTTTTCTTTTTAATGTAAAACTTAATGCCTCAGGCCACAGTTTACCTACAGTGATACATGCTAAATTCTTTGTATTGCTACCTCGAGAAACACGTTATAATTTGTCCCAGACATTTTAGACAATACAATATTTCATCGCAGAACATTTGAAAAATATTTAACATTCTGGAAGACGTTCCCATCAGCCGTTTGCCTTCATCTTTCTACAGAAACGACTCAGAGAGAGGCATCAGTCGCTCCTCGTCGACGCCGATGATGGACTCTCAGGCATCTCAGGGGCGCTGGGCTGACCCCAGCACCCCTGGGCTCCTGCACACACACCGCCCGCTGTACCCTCACTCCCAGCCCCTCGGGGTTGCAGCCGACCTGGGCTTGGTCCTCTTCTCGGCATACACTCGCGATCCTTCTGGGTCCCACCCAGAGCCCTGGAGTCCGTGTCCCCCGGGTGTTGATGGCCCCACGCATCCGTCTCCACCTGCTCAACCCTCGCCTAAAGCCAGGTGCGCGGCTGCCTGCTTCGCGCACGGAGACGTCTGAGTAAAGCCCCCCGGAGGCATCCAGACCGCCGAGTCTCTGCTGTGGACGCGGGGGCCTCCGGTCCTCCTCGCGCCCCCCCCAGTCACCCCACCTGCCCACACATCTGCCCTGCCGGCCCTCCCCCTTCCCCGTCTTGCCCAAGCCCCGTCCGCGTCTTTCCGGGATCAACACTGCAGGCTCCCCGATGATGCCCGCTTGCATTCTCCTCCACCCAGCCGCCGATTCACCTCATCAGGTCCCACGTACCAACAGAACCCTCTGCGGTTTCCCATTTCCCACTAGATTCAGAGCTTCTCCACACCTCCCCGTCTATGAACTTCTTTCCTTTTACTCTTTCCTGAACCCTCTTTCCTACTCTGTTCATCTTTAACTCATGGCTGACTTTCTTTACTTTTGCCACAAATATAAACACAAGAACACACACCATTGAAGGCATTAGTTGAAGCTGTCGTTTTCTGCAGTTTATTCTTTTGACCCAGTGATGCATTCATTCTTTGTTCTTACTGATCTTGGCCCCAGCCTGTGTATTTTTTCTGCAAGCACTGCTGCAGTCTCCCAAGGATGCCTTGAACTTAAGGTTTACCTGCACAGGTGGTTTAATCCCTCTTCTTCATACCCTACACTTCCTTTTAACAGCTGGCCACCCAGACAGCTCGGGACAAAGGGGAACAACAGTGGGCGAGGGAAACAGAAGGGGAAAGAGATGTCAGAATTTCCAGTGGGCAATAGGGCGCTTAGAACCTGACACGCTACAGTTGCTGCAATGAGATGAAAAACAGCTCTGAATTCCCTGTAACGGGGAAGTTTGACTAGTTTTACAATTCTGATTATTGGTTTCCCTCTCTATGTGTGTGCATGCTAAGCTGCTCAGTTGTGTCCGACTCTTTGCAACCCTACGGACCGTAGCCCACCAGGCACCTCTGTCCATGGGATTCTCCAGGCAAGAACACTGGAGTGGGTTGCCATGCCCTCCTCCAGGGCATCTTCCCAACCCAGGGATCAAACCTGTGTCTCTCACATCTCCTGTATTGGCAGGTGGATTCTTTACACTAGTGTCACCTGAGAAGACTACCCTCCCCCATCTCTATTCTCAGCACTAACTTTCTGCCCAAAACGTGAAAGGAGAGAGATCCTAATAAGCAACCAGAAAGTCACCACTGTGCTTACTCCAAGGCTATGGAGGATAGCTCTAAGGTAGACATACATTGCTAGCATCATGACAGCTTTTTTCTTGAGCAAGAATTGTTTTTACAATATGAACACTGTAAATATTGGAACTGATAGGTTTCCATCTCAGCTTTATCTGCAATAAAACTTATAGACAAGCTTGTGGATCATCTCTAACAAGTATAAAGCCATCTGTGGCATGCTAATTCTCCAGAAAACATATTTTCTCTTCTCTGACTCAACTCTTTTAAGTTCTTAGCATAACCTAGAGTTAAATACCTTAGTGTTATTGGTGGCAATATTTTGCTCTCTTACATTATCTTTCACATTTATTTGTATTTTATCTCATCTTGTCGTGTTGTTTATGTTTTTTCAATGGCCTTTAAAGCTTCTGAAAATATTGAGGATAATAAAGAAAAACAATAAAGAACCAGAGAAAAAGAGAAACTATTATACCATTTTAAATAGACAAGCAAATGTCCTTAAGATTTTTTACAGATTTCAGTACTAAAGTCTTGATCTTAATTCTTCCTCCACTTATATTAACTGCTCAATAAATGCAGTTTCAGCTAAGAAACAGGTATCCAACAAGTTAATTGCATTCAACTTCAACATTTAGTTACCATAAATATATTTTCATTTGAGTCATATATATTTATGTAAAAACACCCTGCACACTCACACACACACGATTAAACACTGATAAGCCCTGAAATTATCAGGATCATTTAATTCACAAAATCATGCTATAGGAATCTATCATCCCCCACTTTCCCCAAAAGATGTTTCATTTCAAATTACTGAAAGATCTTTTTCCCTCCAATTTTAATTGGGAGGCAAGGGGAATCAGTTCAGTTGCTCAGTCGTGTCTGACTCTTTGCAACCCCATGGACTGCAGCACGCCAGGCTTCCCTGTCCATCACCAACTCCCGGAGCTTGCTCAAACTCATGTCCATCGAGTCGGTGATGCCATCCAACCATCTCATCCTAGACCCCATATCAATGATCGCTTATTTTAAATGAGCAAAAAACAAAGATTTGTCTTGTGTCTCATTATTTATGTTGCCTAACAACTGGGGCCTCAGTTTCTTCATTAATTACGTAAGAACTTAAACTAGAAGATTCCTAAGATTGTCAAAGTCAATGTGAAGGCAGAGAAGCTGCATAAAATGAAAGATCAGCACGTTCTTTTCAACATGACATACATTTTCAAGAAAAATTTAATGCTCAAAGTCAATTTTTTAAAAGCCAAAAGTCTTTAAATTTTCCTTTTAGAAGAAAGCCAAGTGTCTATTCAGCAGAAACAAATTTAAACTGTGTGACTTCTATGGCTGTCAGAAATAAGATCTTTAGGGAAAATGTAGGGTATTATATGGAGAAGGCAATGGCACCCCACTCCAGTACTCTTGCCTAGAGAATCCCATGGATGGAGGAGCCTGGTAGGCTGCAATCAATGGGGTCGCTAGGAGTCGGACACGACCTGAGCGACTTCACTTTCCCTTTTCACTTTCATGCACTGGAGAAGGAAATGGCAACCCACTCCAGTGTTCTTGCCTGGAGAATCCCAGGGACACCAGAGCCTGGTGGGCTGCCGTCTATGTGATCCCACAGAGTCGGACATGACTGAAGTGACTTGGCAGGGTATTATAATTATTTGATGGCAAAATTATTTGATACCTAGCCAAACACTATAAAATCATGAGATGATATGAATTTGTGAAATATCTCTTCTCTATATAATGGAAAATATTTCTTATTTTTTTTGTGAGGGCAGTGAGAACCTACTTCTTTTATTGTGTATGTATCTTTATATCACATGTCCAATTTAATTGACATCTTCAAAATTATAAAAATACAGGGCCATATGGAAATTTGGATCAAGGATTTTTTAAGTAGAAATGGTGAATCATTTAACTGAAAATGTATACTGATAGCTCAAATAGTTTCCAATTTATTTTGAAATTGTCCTTTCAAAAGTTACCGGAGGAAAGCACAGTGCACCCTGCTGAACCTTCGATCAAAGCGTTCAGGGTGCTCGTGTCTCAGCGCTAAGTCCTCTCTGAGACGGGGAAGCCCCGGCGTCTTCCCTCCCCTGTACACCCCACCGAGCCAGCCCTGCTGCTGTCAGCTGGGAGGGCAGGGGAGGGTGCAGAGAAGTTTGTGCTGTGAGCTGGGGCCCCAACTTCCCTGGGGACCCTCTTGGCTCCTTGGTCTATGCATCTTATACCTGGATAACGAATCTAGCTTTGGTCGTTGGTTTCCATTTGCAAAGCTACATTTTGCAAATGGAGACAAACCTCCAGGAGCAGTGGTTCCAACTGGAAGGAGGCCCCGCATCAGCCACAGCAATCTTGCCTCCCTTCCCCACTCTAGCACTCAGACGTGCTCACACTCCAGGATTCCGGGGCTCCTAGAATCAGAGCAGCTCTGCCCTGTGCAGTCTGGGATGTGCCTGTTGAGAATCCAAGCCTCTCTCTCTGCCCTCTGAGACTCTGGGCCTGAGACACTGTTGTCCATCTAACAGCTTTTCATTTTTCAGCCATAGCTCATCATCTACCTCAGAGGGATAGTATGAAATTTAATGAGATTGGGCCCAGAGCATACTACGAGCTCCTTGAAAGATAAGACAGTACACTAAGTATTGGAATCATCACCTGAGTTTCCACTTTCAGATAACAGTTTTTTGGGTTTGTTCCCCCCCCAAAAAAAAATAAAAGCCCTAAAAGCTTCATAATCAGAAGTCACCAAATGCTTGCTTTTATTTTTCCTTTCTGTATTTATGCACTAAAGTATTATGGGGCACTGGTGCTAAGTCTGTATTTTTCTTATGTTCATAACTATACACTCATCTATGCAGTCAATAAACATTTTGTAAGGCCCCATTATATGTCAGCATTCCCCAAGATTGAGATCCAGAAGAAAGGAAGAGGAAAGATCTTTAGGTTGTGAAATCATTCAGACAATGATGCTGCAGATCGGCAGGGATGAAAGCTTGATGCCACTTAAAAGATGTTTGGAATTAATTTGCTCTCACCCTGTGATTTTTAATGATTCACGGAAAATGCAAAAGCGTTACTTTTTAACCCCCTGAACTTCACCAGATGTTTGTGCCCAGAGATAAGTTTATCCTTCCAGTTTGGAGTCACTTATTAAAATTGCTCATAAGGTTTCATTAACCTGAGACCACCTGAAGATGATTAGCTGGTTTGCATAAAGGTGGATCCATTATGTAAAGGATGGGCCGAGACAGACATCAACAAGGTGAACTGAAATAAAGCTCTGAAATGCATGTGAAGAAAGCACGGTCTAAGTGACTAGTAAAATAGGCGCATTCCTAAAAATAGTCTCATCGAAGTACACGTACGCACATGTGCATACATGCACCCATGTGCTCACACATGCTCACAAGAACATAGGAAGGCTCAGAGCGTCTCCTTTATCCCATCATCGCCAAGATACTGAAAGTGAACATGAGGAACGGACTTAGGTGAGGTCTCTAGAAAGAGGCTCAGCCTCTGAATTTGTTTTCTCATGTAAACTGGAGCAATCACAGCTTTCTGCTAGGGCTGCTGAATACAGTAAATGAGAGAATGCACATCAGGGGCTGGCCTTGCTCCTGGCTACACAAACATTCCACTAGTTACAGTCCAGTTACAGGACTACTTACAGTGCTGCTGCTGTGTTGTTTCTGTGGGTATTAAGGAAAAAAAAAGACTACTATTTTACTAGCTACTAAGACCATGCTCTCTTTACATGCATTTCAGAATTTCATTTAAATTTACCTTTGGATGACTGTCTCAGCCCATCCTTCTACACAAGAAATTCGCTGTTATGCACACCAGCTAATTATCTTCAGATGGTCTTAGATTCACTACGAAAACTTCCTAAAAATTAACCAATGATCAATAACTTCATGAAAAATGGGCACAGATTCTTCAGTAATCAAAGAACAGCGGTTAGTATGATGCTGTATTTCCTGTCTGGGAGAGAGTCACAGGCTTGGAATATTAGTAGAGATCACTACTGTGATGGAAAATGGTTTGTGTCGTTTTTAAAATGGTTCTCTGCACTTTCATTTTTCAAAAATGTGGAAGACTTTTTTTTCCTTTATTTTTCATTAGTTGGAGACTAATTACTTTACAATATTGTAGTGGTTTTAGACTTTTTAATAATGAAAAAGTACCCTACTTCTTTTTTAGGGTAAAACTGCCTTGAAAAGATTGACCACGCCCTCCCCCCCGCCCCACCCCCCACCCCCCGCCATCGTCCTGCATCTTTTAAGATGTGAAATCCAACCAAGCCTGTGAGGCCTGTCACAGTAGGCATTCAGACAAGGACAACATCAGCTGTCCTCCCTAAAATCTTCAGGGCCCCAGTCTGCAGTGGCCAGGCCTCACCCACCAGTGAACACTCGGCCCTGCTAACCAGCTGTGTGTCATCATTAAACACATCCTCTGGTCTCTACTGTGTCCACAGGGTGTCATGAGGCTTTCCCAAATAACTTGCTAGAACAGAGGATGGTTTATGACGCAGTGATTATACTTTCAGCCTAATCTTACCTTTTACACACGCACCCAGCCCCTTTACCTTTTAGGAAACGAGCTGGCCCGCGTTATCCTAGAAGGCAGCCTCAGGGTTTCCCCACAGCATCCGGCATAGGGAGGGTGTGGTGCCAAGGGGATGCTCAGGGCAGACTCAGAGACTGAGGTCACGGCACCTGCAGCTCTCAGGATGAGTGGCCCCGGGACAGGAGGCAACACCCGTCACCACTGCATTCTCACTCCCAGGGCCAGCCTGGAGCTGAGTTCTCATGGGGTCTCTGGGCACTGCCTGCTCCCTGATTCTGGTAGGGACCGACGGGAAGACTGGAAAACAGAGAACAGAAACCAGACACTTGAACAGAGTCCATGTCTCAATTCTCCTCTGTTGCCCTGACCTGCTCTGCAATCTGAAAGTGACCTGTCAACAGAAGAGGGCTCGTCCTTGGCTTTCCCTGATTCTGCATGAGAGACGCTGCTCTCGGCAGTCTGTGAGCTGGCTCTCAGGATGCAAACACCCCAGCCACGGTTTGCACTTCATCCTTGAGGACTTCTTACTGTTTCTTTTGTGTTTTCATAACTAGAAGTTTTGTTCACACTGTTCTCTCTGAACTTAATGCTCTCCTTTCCAGTTTATTTCTATTGAAACAATCAGAATTTATTCCTGCCTCATTGCTTTGCATTTTTTGTTTTGTTTTCAAATAGCATTTATTTGGGGCTCCCCTGGTAGATCAACTGTGAAGAATCCACCTGCTATGCAGGAGACCCCAGATTGATTCCTGGGTCAGGAAGATCCGCTGGAGAAGGGATAAGCTACCCTCTCCAGTATCCTTGGGTTTCCCTGGTGGCTCAGATGGCAGAGAATCAGCCTGCAATGCGGGAGACCTGGGTTTGATCCCTGGGTTGGGAAGATCCCCTGGAGGAGGGCATGGCAACCCACTCTAGTATTCTTGCCTGGAGAATCCCCATGGACAGAGGAGCCGGGTGGGCTACAGTCCACAGGCTCGCAAAGAGTCAGATGCGACTGAGCACACAGCACACAGCATTTATTCAGTCCACACTATGAATCCTGCAGTGTGGTGGGCCTGTGCCTACCCTCAAGGGCTAAGACACAAGACTGGGAAAAGACAGGTAAGTAGCATTTCTAAGATCTGTACCACCTGCATGCATTAACAAATAAGGCAGAGGCCTGAGGAGATAAGGAAAGACTTAACTTTAAGTCTTAGACAAGACCATCAGACAAGATGCTCTCATCACAGGACAGTGAAGGGTCTGGGGATTTGGGGACCAGGGGGATTGCTCATGCTGGCTGGAGTGACAGGCAGGTGGGAGGAGATGAGGTCATCCATGCAGGAGAGAACCATCCCACCCTTCTTCCCTCCCACTGCTCAACCGTAACATCCTCCTGGAAGCTTGGGGCTCAATTCTGAGGACTGCATCCTCACAGATGGAAGGGAGCTGAGCGGGGGATCCATGAGGTGTGAAGGGTTTGTTACAAAGTGCAGAGGCCGTTCCCAAGGGCAGTCCTTTGCAGTGTGGGCAGGAGAGAGAGAAACAGACCAGGAGCGGGCAAGCGGCTGGGCACTGGGACCAGCGATCATCTCTACACAGTGTTAAAAGGCTCAAGTCAGACACCACCATTCACACTAAACCTTCCCTTCCAGAAGAAAGCTGGCATTCGGTGCACTCTTTGCATAGTGCCTTCTGCCCTCAAGTTCACGTGGCCCCTCTGCGCTTCACGAGCAGACAGCGGTCAGCCAGCCCCACCGGAGTATCGGCTCCCCCACCCCCACCGCCCTCCCATCACCTGCCTGTAGACAAGGTCGTCAGCCAACACGCGCTAGCTGACTGGATGTGATTAGAGTTGACTACTTTTCTGTAGGGGGTGGAATCCATCTTTACCTATCTGTTGAAAATGTTAAAGTAGCTTTATCATGTTGCGTTACAACTTCTTTCCCCTTTGTTTCTTTCTCAGGAATCCCAAGAACTCTGAAAGTGTACCATTAATCATCCTGAAGTCCTAATACAAATGTTGACCACAGTGTTCTGCTCAGGCCAACAAGAATTTTCAAAGTTACAATAATACTAAGGGGAAATCTCTCAAACTGAAAGAAAGGTTCCCACAGTTTTAGTCACCATCTTCTATATGTATGTGCAGAGTCCTTCCCTTCCTTCTCCCTCAAAATCTAACCTTATGTGACAAGTGATCTGACCCAGACGATCTGTCCAGAGTGTGTAAAACATTTAAGGGTAAGGGTCTCTGGACAAACAGTCCATGCACAAGCTGGAGACAGCTGTGTGGCCATCTAGCTAATGGTAGCACAATGCAGGGTCAGCAAGAAAGCTTCCCGTCGCCATCAGCCAGCCAACCCAGAGACCACAGGAAACACACACTTGGGACACGAAGACCCACGACCTTGGAAGTGAGCCTCACCATCTCCTTAGCGCTTCCTTTCTGGACGCAACACGGGGCGCTCCAGGTGACAGAGCGCAGCTGAGTCCCGCCTCTCCTCTGTACGGGGGTTGTCAACTCTACCTCTCAGGAGGATTTCTGCTGGCTCTTTGCCCAGTGCTGCGCTTAGTCACTCAGTCCTGTCTGACTCTGAGACCCCATGGGCTGTAGCCCACCAGGCTGCTCTGCCCATGGCGATTCTCCAGGCAGGAATACTAGAGTGGGTTGCCATGCCCTCCTCCAGGGGACCTTCCCAGCCCAGGGATCGAACCCAGGCCTCTTGCACTGCAGGTGAATTCTTTACCATTTGAGCCACCAGGGAAGCCCTTTATCAGAATTCTTATTGGAAATGTGACCATTCACTACACAACGGAAGGGGTTATCTTTTCTTAGGGGATAAATTCTTCTAGACAAAAAGACAAATTGTTTAACTTCACATAAAAAAGTTTTTAAAAGCAATTCCATGAACCTAAGGAAATGCTCTTGATGACTTTAGAACAATAAATTGATTTGAAAAAATAAAACGCATCAATTACTGTTATTGGATATTACAGTTTTCAATTAAACTCTCGTCTGGCACCGTCTGAACGATACAAACATTTCGTAATTAACATTTTTGCATCATTAAATTCTTTACCGGGTATTATGTGGCCGTTAGATGTGCTGAGTCTACTGTGTTAACAAAGAAACATGTTTCTACGATTCTCTGTCTAGATTTTCAACTTCCTGCTGCTTAGTTTGCATCACCAACCTGTTAAGTGTTGTTATTTGCAGGGGCCCCACTTTCTATTTCCATTTGGCATCGTTCTTCCCACACCCTATATCACCACACCTCCTTCCGTGGTCTCATACTGGACAGCATGTCAGTGTCTGCTAGCCTCCTGACCTGGCCTCCCCAAGCCACTTTTCCCCTCCTTATTTCTGTCGCCATCCCACTCTGCCTGCACCCCTGCCACGGAGGGGAGGAGAGACCGGTGCAACTGTGGATGAAGTCAAATGATACCTTACATTTTTTAAGGCCTGTGTTTGTTGTAAAGGCAATCACGCTTTCATTTAATCCTCATCAATCCAAATAAGTACTTTCTAGTCTCTTTGAACGAGTGAAGAAAATGAGATTTGTAGATTTAAGCTATTTTTCCCAAAGTCACAGAACAGGGCATGGGGGAGCGGGGATGGGCTGTCTGCACTGACTGCGTGGTGACCACCTCTCTGAATCCCACATGAGCTCCACCATGGAAGCCCACGCAATTAAAAATAAACACATTTAAAAAGAAACAAAATACTTTCTTACAAGAACATGTAAAGATGTAATATTAAACTGTCAGGTGAAAACACATAAAATATGGTCAAAATGTTGCTTAACAGGCTTTTAGTTACTCTATTTAGCTACTGCTTTTAATCATGTTATTCAGGCAATACACCCACAGCCTGGGTCATTATATGGTAAAGAATTAAATGTGAAATGTGAGATAACAAGCAAAAACAAGCAAAACAGTAGATGCCTTTGACTCCTATGCCTTATGGAAGCTTGAACTGAAATTTCTGGAACACTTTATATAGGTTTAGAGTGACAGCTTCTCATGTGGTAACATTTCAAGTATGTTTCTCCCAAGGTAAACTGAGAAAAATATCTATACCCAGCAGTCACTGACTATTTTTTTCAGTGGAATCAGGAATTTTTGGATTTCTTACTAACCAGGCCACAAATAATTACAGAGCCACAAGGACTATTTTTCTGTGAGCGTGTCAAAATGAAAAATAATCCTGGCTAGACTGTTTCTGAAACCAGTGACCTTCTCTGAAGCATTCATGGAGTAACAGGTTTACAATTCAGTTGCATGCATTTCTCTTTCCTCCCAAGGAACTTGATCACTAGATGACATTCTGAATGTGAAGGATTAATTGTGAGCATGGCATTCATCTGCAAGGAAGGAGGGAAGGTGTGGTAAGTGCAGAGGAGAAGGGAAGGAAGTGGGCAGGAAATCGCAAAGCTTCAACTGCACAGAAAATTCTAGAATGATCCTTCACTTTGTATAAATGTGTCCACAGCTCGTGAAAAGTGGGTAAAGAGGGTTACTAAACTAGGGCACCATCCTACACCATCCCGGGGCAAAGCCATTAACTTCTTTGAACACTGGTTTCATTTGTTGTAGCTTAAAAAGCAATTAGCAAAATATTTGGCGTTTTTTTTTTAATATATGTATATACATATATAACTTCCCTGGTGGCTTAGATGGTAAAGAATTTGCTTGGAGTGCAGGAAACTCAGTTTGATTCCTGGGTTGGGAAGATCCCCTGGCAAAGGGAATGGCAACCCACTCCAGTATTCCTGCCTGGAGAATCCCATGGACAGAGGAGCCTGGCGGGCTACAGTCCATGGGGTCACAAAGAGCTGGACATGACTGAACAACACACACACACAGACACACACTGCCTTTCCTTAAGCCTGTTGCTGTTGTTTAGCCACTAAGTCATGATCAACTCTTTTGCGACCCGTGGACTATAGCCCGTCAGGCTCCTCTGTCCATGAGATTTCCCAGGCAAGAATACTGGAGGGGGTTGCCAGGTCCTCCTGCAGGGTATCTTCCTGACCCAGGGATCAAACCCGGGTCTCTTGCATTGCAGGCACCTTCTTTACCACTGAGCCATCCTGGGAAGCCAGGCAGCCTAAATGAAGATTGCGAGTTGCAGATTTGACTCACACTCCATGTATCTGGCTTTATCTCTAGGGCCATACACTTCATATATTTTGGAACAGTCTCAGCTTCCTGTGGCTTTAAAAATGTTCAGAAGTATTAATTTATTAGATCAAGAAATTAATATTTTATTTTTTCAGAGGTTTGCTGGTCTTTTCACAGAAATTTACAGCAAAAAAAAAACACGCCTTTTCTAGACTTCAGTTTTATTTGGAAAATATAGACATCTTTAACTATACACAGTAAGATAGGATTCAAGGCATTTTTGCCTTTATGAATTCCCTCTTAGGTACATCTAGGACTTAACATGTAACAATTTCTCAAAGACTGTTTGTTGAAGGAATGACAGTCTTTTCTCTGCTGAGGGACAGGAACTGGGTGTGGGGTTGCAAAGCTGGAGCTCGGACTGCCGGGGATCTTCACCTCACCTGGACCGCGTGTGCAGGTGAGCGCTGGCCAGAATCACTATAAACGCTAGAGGATGCGACTCTTGGAGCAGCGGCCCCCTCTGAGTAAAGCGCCTTCACAGGGCGCCCGCACCCACCCCAGGACCTCCTCAGAGCCCCCTCCCCAAGGGGGTCCAGAGCCCCGGCGCTTCTCTTGTGCAGTGCTTTTGTTTAAATGTGGCATCATTTAAGCCAAGATGTGTTGGCTTATGAGTATCTGCCGCTCACAGGGGACTGTAAGCTCTGGGAGGGCCCGACCGAGTCTGCCCGGGCCGTTCTGCACCCCTAGCGAGTGGACCCCTCCGGCCACCGCCAAGGGGCAATTCCCAGGTCAGAGCAAGTCCGAGCCTCGGGGGAAGGCTGTCTGAGTCCCAGTTCAGCAAGCTTTCCAATCCACCACAGCGGCAGGCGTGGCCCCAAACTATTCGAAAAGTCTGACCTTTCTTCCTGACTTGTAACTTTAAAATTAAATTATGTTTAGCTTTAATTTTAGTAACAAACATTTTTTCTACTCAAAGGTGAGTCACATAGCTGAGGTTTGACAGAAAACAACAAAATTCTGTAAAGCAACTACCTTCAATTAAAGAAATAAATAAATTAAATGCATGCACACATGTACAGGAAGGTTTAGACATTAAAAAAACACCAACGGCGAACGGTATGAGCGGTGCTGTGAGGAAGCACAGTTTTATCCTGATTTTCTGCCGCCCCTTGACAACAGAGACAGTGGGGAGATCTTTCCGTTTCCCTGGTGAATCTCCGGCACAGTCTGTGCCATTTCTGCGCACGCAGAGACAGATGGGCTCACAGGCTTGTATGTGGCAAACACTTAATTCTGTGAGAGAACGCAGAGCGAACGGTGCTGAAGTCCGAGAGGAAGCAGCGCTGGGTCTGCCTCAGTTTTCTGCAGGGGAGGGTGTGTGTGTGGGGGCTGTGTGTGTGTGGGGTGTGTGTGTGAGCGTGTGTGTGGAGTGTGTGTGTGAGTGTGTGCACGTGTACCAGTGGGGGTGTGTGTGTGTGTGTGGAGTCTCTGCCCCCTCACAGCTCTGGAGTGTGCACGCTGGGCTCCCAGAGAGGCCTGAGCGAGCCTGAGCCGCCTCTTCCCTGGGGGAGCTGGGGAGCCTCTCAGAGCTGCCTGAAGGCCCCCTTCCCTGCCCCCTTCCCTGCCCCCTCCCTCCTTGCCCCTCCCCTGCTCCTCCCTCCTCGCCCCCTCCCCTTGACCCCCCTTCCCTGCCCCCTCCCTCCTTGCCCCCCCTTCCCTGCCCCCTCCCTCCTTGCCCCCCCCCCTCCGCTCCTCCCTCCTCGCCCCCTCCCCTTGACCCCCCTTCCCTGCCCCCTCCCTCCTTTCCCCCCCCCCCGCTCCTCCCTCCTCGCCCCCTCCCCTTGACCCCCGTTTGCCCCCCTTCCCTGCCCCCCCTTCCTTGGCCCCTCTTCCCCTCCCCTTGCCCCCCGCCTCGGCCCCCGCCATCACAGCTGCCCTCTCTCAGGGCTCACTCGGGACGCTTCCCGGCCTCCGGGCTCCCAGCTGAGGCTGTGCTGTGGGGTGTCCCGGGCACCTGGGGCTGGGACCACCTTGCTCCTGTGACCACATCACCGGCGTGTAAAGCATCCACGCAGCCTCGCTGCAAAGCCTCGGCAGCCGGCAGAGCCCGAAGCCGGGCGACCCCTCGGTCGTCAACCCCCGTGTGGCCGCCCACTGCCCTCACCGGCCCCCTCGGGCACCGGCCAGCCCCTGGCGGAGCCTCCCACGGCGGGCCGCGCCTGTCGGGTCCCCAAACCTTTCCCGTCCCACGATCCTGCTGGGCTGGGAGGCAGCGACCCCTGCCTGGGACCGCCTTCGGCTCTGAGTGTAGAGACATCGCCCAGGCCGTTTCCCGTGGAAACCTGCAGAGGGGTGGACACGCTTTGATCACCCCCGCTTTGAAGTCTGGTCCCCTATTCTGGAGCCTCAGGAGTCTGAGGGCAGAGGCTCCCGTTCTACCGCCATCACGGAGCTTGAAGCCAGGATGCAGACGGGCATCAGAGAACCCAACCATTCCGGGTTCCCAGCCCCACAGCCAGGAGCGAGTCCCCAGTGGTCCCAGGGGGGCTCTGGAGGAGGGCGAAGTCCAGGGGACCAGGCAAGTGGACCCCCCTCTGCCCAGCTCTCCTCCTCCCAAACTGAACAGTGAATTACAGGTTTCAAAGATGGAAAACCATCAACATCTCAGCATGTCACACTGGCGTGATGCTTTTCCTTGGCAAGGTAGGGAAAAAACATGTCATTTCAGTTTAGTTATCTCTAGTGGATTATTTCGCTACCAACGATAAGGGATTTCAGGATATTTAATACTTTTCCATGAGCACAGCTGTGGACAGGTATCTTCAACTTGGGACTAAGTTTCTAAATAAAATAATGCCTAGCTAACCAACCTCTCTGACTAGCTGGCGCGGGTGGATGCTGATGCTGTGGGTCCCTGAAGGCTCGCAGGCTCTGTCACCTCACTGCCCTTCAGGCTGCCTCCCCCGCCCCGCCGGGGCTCCTGGGGGCCGGAGGAACACACCCTCTGCTCTGCGCACACCTCATCTGCCCTCCTGGTCAAAAACACTCCTTTAAGACACAAACTCTCTCACTTGAGCATCTCTGTTTCCCCAGGAGCACTAAAAGCGGAAAAGGGGCATGAGGAATCCTGTCCACGGAACTCTCCAGGCAGGAACACTGGGACGGGTGGCCATTCCCTTCTCCAGGGGATCTCTCCAACCCAGGGATCGAACCTGGGTCCCCCGCACTGCGGAGGATTCTTTACTGTCTCAGACACCACGGAAGCCCTAAAGTATTTTCTACAAACTACTCAAAATCGATCATATGGGAAAGCAAGGGCTGGAATTCAAGCACAGGCTGACAGCAGCTTGAAACAAAGAATGGTCTAACGTTTTTTAGGGCTTCCCAGCTAGCTCTCCTGGTAAAGAACGCACCTGAAGTGCAGGAGACGCAAGAGACGTGGGTTCAGTCCCTGAGTCAGGAAGATCCCCTGGAGGAGGGCATGACAATCCACTCCAGTATCTTTGCCTGGAAAATCCCAAGGACAGAGGAACCAGCTGGGCTACAGTCCGTGGGGTCTCAAAGAGTCAGACACGACGGAGCACACACACACAGAATATTAAAAAGAAAAAAAAAACTTTGTATATTCACTTGGGTTCTTGATGGGTATGTTTAGAGGCAAAGTTGATGGGAAGGAAAAGGGATAAGACAGGACACTATGTTACTTCCCAAAGGCATTCATATTTTCAGTAGGGTTTAATAGAAAACTGTGTAAATTACTTTAACCATGTTTCTAGTCTTTTGACATAGACTATACTATTTTTAAAGGGAAAACTTTCATCTTCCCTGAAGCAAAATTTTGTTTCAACAATGTCTCTCTAAATCTTTAATGGGTTCAGTGGGTTTCTCTGGAAATTCAGACTCCAACCACATACAGCACACCAGCATTGAGGGGAAAGGCACACTAGTGAAAGCAAAGTGCAGAAACACAAAGAGGAAAATCACCTGTATTGTTGTCGTCGTTGTTCAGTAACCCAGTCATGTCTGACATGCCAGGCTTCCCTGTCCCTCACCATCTCCCGGAGTTTGCCCAAGTTCATGTCCATTGCATTTGTGACGCCATCCAGCCATCTCAACCTCTGTCCCTCTCTTCTCCTCCTGCCTTCAATCTTTCCCAGCATCCAGGACTTTTCCAATGAGAGGGCTCTTTGCATCAGGTGACCAAAATACTGGACCTTCAGCTTCAACATCAGTCCTTCCAATGAGTATTCAGGGTTGATTTCCTTTAGGATTGACCGGTTTGATCTCCCTGCTGTCCAAGGGACTCTCAGGAGTCTTCTCCAGCACCACAGTTTGAAGGCATCATTTCCTTGGCACTCTGCCTTCCTTATGGTCCAGCTCTTACAACCGCATGTGACCACGCTATTGATTCATTTAACCAGTATACTGGAGCTCCAAGTCTTTGCTAGTCAACAGTGGATAAGTTAGACCAGGCGCCTCTCTCGTAAGGCTTACATTCTAGTTAGGATGGGGGGAGCAGATAACAGATAAACCACAAACATCATTAATGATGGTGCTGGCTGTGATAAAGTAGGTGGGGGGCGGGGGGGGGGGAAGCTCTCTGAAAGGGTGATATTTGATGGAAGAACTTGATGAAAAGCCATGGGAATGTCTGGGTGTAGAACTTTCCCAGAGCAGTCTAAGGTTGCACGGTAAAGGCAATGTTGGTATGTAGGAGAGACAGCGAGAGGGCCGGCAGATCGGGTAGGAGTGAGGAGACTCTCCGAGGAAAAGCCCAGAGGCAGCGTCAAAGGCAGCATGTCCGTCACTCTGCAGACGCGCCACCCTAGCTCCGGTGTCTGCGACCTGCCGCCTGAGAGGCCGGGGCGAAATTTCAACCCCAAGCAAGAATCTGCCTGAGGACCCAGAGGTCAGGGAAAAGACTGGTAGAGTGTGGCTCCTGGGTCTGGTGACGTAAGACGCATTTCCTAATGAACACGCCACCGAAGTGAAGCAGACGAGGATCTCTACGCGGAGGCCATGGCTGAGCCTGATGGTGATGAGAGTGGGAGGGCACCTTTTAAATGGAGGAGAAGGACCAAACGAAAGGACCCAGGACAGAAGGGCCCAGCCAGGACAGCCCAGACTCTTGTTCCGTCCCTAGAGGGGCCAGGAAGGCCCCTCGGACAGCCTGCTTCCCTGGGGACGCTTCCCTGCAGGCCCCTTGAAAACGTCTGGAGGGGAGTCAGCAAGATTGGGAGCAGCTGGGTGTGTCTGAGCTCTCCCCACCTCCGCCCTGTGTCACCTTTTCCTCTGTCTACTCCTCGGCGCCCCCGGCTCTTCTTTGTCCTCTCTCCCCTTTCTCTTCCCTGCTCCTTTTGACTGGATGCTACTGTTTACTTTTTAAGATGACAGTTTGTTATAACGGATGCAATCCATAATTATTAACCATTCTTTGTTTCAGGGTCCCACATAAATAAAGAAACACACTGGAGTTGAATTTTTTTTCTCAGCTTTACAATAAATGAAATTAAATCCATCTTGGGGCTACGCTGACTATAAAGGGACTATACCTTGGTCTTATAGACTTTGTCCAAAACAGAAATTCAAGGGGTGGTCCTTTGAGTCTACAATGGAACATGAAAACTAATAATATCAGAAGATTTAATTTTAAAATATGACATCAGAAAGTAATAACAGATATTTTCAAAGCTGGATTTACTTTTGTGATGTTTGAATTCTCCATGTAAATCTGAGAATGCAATAGTAGTGGGAAGAAAAATATCTTTCCTTCTAGAAGAAGCTTTCAGATTCTTGATACGTGTAACTGAGTAAGTCGCGGCAACTCTGGAAACATTGCTGGCCTGCCTCTTGGTTTCATTTGTCTCTATTCCCTTTTGCAAGTTGAAGACACTATCAAAGGTCATATCTCATGAAGCACTACATGTATGTTATTATTTTAGTAATTAAACAATATAGCTCCCCATAGACATAACTAAGTCTGGACTTCTACCTTTTCAGAAGCAATTAGTGTTTAAATTCGGCATTCTAACACTGTTGTGTTAGCTGATTTAGTGCAGTTAGTCTTCAAAGCAGATCTTACCATACTGAGTTTACGGATGAAGAACATGGGCATAGGGGAGTTTAGGGATTGTTTCAGAGGTAAGAACGAAGGAAAAACTAAATTGACATTCAAATTCAGTTCTGCTGTGATCTCAAGTCCATGCTCAGCCCATTCTATTACACATTAAGTGTTAATGCAATCAAAGTCTCGATGAGAACACTCACAATGCAAGAAAAAGAGATATGGGCTTCACTCAGAGCGAAGGGATGTAAATTAGGGAATGTCATATTCTCCACGTGCAGTTCACAGGTCCAAAAGCATCTAAAAGTTTCTAAGACTTGACTTCCCAGGGAGAATTCAATGTAGGACATTCTGAATGATAACTTCTAAGTGTGTTTGTTCTGAGAAGCTGAAGTGGTTTCTGCGTTGTCTCCTGGGGAATTAGTGAGTGATTTGAACTAAGGAAAGCATTCAAGATTAAAGATGTTTTGATTAAGTGGCGCAGATCAACTGTTTACACCGAGAGTGCTCATCTTCAAATTTAGGAAATAAAAACTACATAGCGAGGAATGGTACAGACTCCGAGTCGGGAGGAGTAGTCATGAGGAAAGTAATATTTTCAACTAGTCTACCAAACACGATCAGAACAAACACTTTGAGAGATGGGAGGATTGGTGACGGATGCCACTCGGAACAGTGTCTTAACCAAAGGTTCAAATGCTGCAGTGGAGAAGATGAAGAGATAGAGAGAGGTAAAAGTTTAATTATTCACACTATACACACTTGTAGAAAAGTTCTAACAGTCATGAAGAAGGTACACCAACAAGATGATGGTAAAAATATAGGTCACTCGTGCATTCTTGCAGAGACTTGGAAAATCAATTTCATTTTATGTAAGTCTGAGCCAGAGTTCATTGTTGGTTGTGAGCTGAATAGAGTTCCCCAAAATTCATATGCTGACAACCTCATCTCAAGGATCTCAGAATGTCCCTCACGTGGAAACAGGACCATCACAAATGCAAATAGTCAAGTAAAGATGAGAGCATTAGGGTGGTCCCTAATCCAGCATGACTGCTATCCTTATCAAAAGGGGATGGACACACACAGAGGTCGGAAGATGAAGGCAGAGACTGGGGTGATGCAGAGATCAGGGGATGCCAGAACGTGCCAGCAACACCTTCTCCCTCACAGCTTCAGAAGGAACCACCCTCGATCACAGACGGGCAGGCTCCAGGCTGTGAGACAGTATCTGTTGTTTGGGTGCTCAGTCGCTCAGGCGTGTCCAACTCTCTGCGACCGCCTGGACTGCAGCCCGCCAGGCTCCTCAGTCCATGGAATTTCCCAGGCAAGAATACCGGGGTGGGTTGTCATTCCCTACTGCAAGGGGTCTTCTCAACCCATGGATCGAATCCCCATCTCCTGCCCTCGCAGACGGATTCCTTACCACTAGCACCACCTGGGAGCCGCTGGTTCTTTACGCCCGCCTCATTTGTGGTCCTTTGTTACGGCTGCCCTTAGCAGATCAACAGTACCCCGGGATGTACTGCTCTTCTAACTTTCTATACAGATTGTATCATATCATAAGAGTGGCATCCACAGGCGCTTTGCTTTTGAGATCTGAATCAATAAAACGAAGAGCTCGTCTTCTGTCTCCCATGAAGCAGAGGTCCCATTTTCTTAGTAACACGATTTTTTCAAAGTCAAAAAGTGCAGCAACCAACTAACAATGGAATATTAGAAAAGGCAAGTATCTGAAATCCATTTATACTGTGTAATTTATTCTCAAATATTTCATATGAATGTTAGGCCTTGTTAGATGATTTGTGACGTGTTTTGCAAATGTGAAAATTAAAAAATGATATATAAATAAAACAGACATAAAGTCTGAAAAAGATTTAGCAAAAATGTATATTTCTTAAAAAAAAAAATTAAGCCATAATACTCTAGCGGCTCCTTTATTTTGTGGATAAATTGAATGTAGACTGTCATGTCTTTTTTTATCCTTACTTCCAGACATAGATTTTAGCACATTGTAGAAAATCCTATGGATAGAGGAACCTGGCAGGCTATAGTCCATGGTGTCGCAAAGAGTCAGACACAACTGAGCGACTGAACACACACACATTAGTACATGGACACTAAATGTTTCTCAAGTCTGTATATAAACAAATCAAGCAAAATAAAATATTATGGACAACTCAATATAATATATTTGCATATAAAAGAAATGATGGGAGATGTGTTGAGATTCATAAATAATTCACATTATTTAAAATCATTCACCTGATGATTTTGTACTATGAAAAGTTTAAAAATAGATAAAAGACTAATTTATTCCTCCCCAAATTAGGCTCTAGTTTGAAGGGTTTGAGTCATTGCCAATTCTTTGCTACCCCCCTTGAAACCTGAGTTTGTTACATATACAATGAACTAATTTTCTAAATACTGATTTTGTGTAAAAAATGAATTTGGTGAAGTGGTATATTGGATATGTGAAAAAAAATATGATGAAACACAAATTTTATTTTTCATTCAAAATCTCAATTTTCTTGAGAAATCAAATCTAACTTGGTTTTGTGTCATGTAAATCTGGCTCAGTTTGAAGTAATCAAGAAATTACTTTAATTCAGCTATCTATGGATTAAAGCATTGTATTTTATTTGCTGCTAAAGAAATCCAGACTATGTGATTCTTAGTAGTTTATTTTTGAGTCTCAAACAAAATCACATAAAAATGGTAAGTCTAAAGTTAAACTATCCATTATAACTAAAAAGGCCAACCCAATATATTTGAAAGTAATCTTCTCAATTTAACTTATAATTTATCGCTATGTCAAACTAATAATGTCTACCTAATATAGAAGGATGTCTAGAAGCCCACCCTTTTACTATGTGCCTAAATAACTAAAAATATGGTAACAATTCTTAAGTAAATTTTAGTAAAAGATCTGAGGTTATGTAGCAAAGAACAGTACATATTTAGAATAAATACGATGGTAGAAACATTCTTCAGTGAGAGTTGCATGGAAATCTCCAATATTCTGTTAGTTGTGCAAAGTTATTTTAAAAGTTATTTTTCTTTTTCTCTGTAATGAAGGTGAAAGAAGAACTAATTGTACCTGATCATCAGCTAAGTGACGATTACTTATTGAGTATTTTCTATGATACTGCCACTCTTAACTGCCACCAGCTTTGACCCAATGAAGGTAATATAGTATGTTTCCCCCCAAAAACAGATGTCATAAACACCCACATCAAACAGAAGACACACATCAGTTTGGGAAATGCTAAAACATGACTGTCAGATTCCAGAGCCATGGTTTTTTTCTAAGTACTGGGCTAACTATTTTGCACACTTACCTCATGGATATTTGCAAGTTCTCATTAGGTAAAAATCACCACCTTCATTAACATACAGATGAAGAAACTGAAGAGGAGAATGATTAAACTATGCACCTGGGGTCACAGAAGTAGCAGTGATGCTACAAACCCCGCTTTATTCTACCATCTGTCTTCTCTGTACTTCACCATTAAAAGACAGAACGAGATGGAGAAAGACGTTTTGCCATGGGTGAAATTACTCTATGTGATACACTGCAGCAGCAACCCGTACTTGTTAAAAACGTGGACCAGGGATTCTTCAAACAGACAATACAACTAGAAATGATTAGGAGACTGGAGATACCATTTGAAATCCTAGGAGCTCAGGAATGGAACCTCTCAGACTGAATCCACCTTTTAAAATGCAAAGTCAAGTTATCTTTCACTTTTTACTTCCGCCACATGCTCCTTACTCTTCTCTCCATTTCACTTTTGACGATTTGTTAAGAAAAGGCAGGCTGCATTTGCTTCTAGTCTGTCTGTATTTCTTCCTATTTTATTAAAAAGTCAAGATCAACTGTGAAAGCAATGATTGGTTTGCATGGGACTAAATTCTTGAGAAATTTGATACATTTCATTTTCGTGTTGGCAGAGATCTATAAAAGGGACTGAGCCCCACTAACAAAGTACTCCCATGCCACTAAATATATATAATCAAAACTTATTTATAGCAATAAAACAGTTGTTTTTCCTCCTAAACAAACTGTCTGTTTCTATGACATTATTTTGGAATTGGTCCTGGTTACAGATCATAGCTCCCCAACTCACCTGAACTTAGGTAAATCTTTTCCCCTCCAAGTCTGTTTTCTCACATGTGACGTAGGACCAGTAACAACTACCTTTAAGATGAAAGGGAATAAAAATACAAAAGCACTTACTGTGTCTTAACAGTCAAAGAAAGATGAGTACATATTAATATATATGTTGTTGAACACTCAGAGAAATATATAATTTATGTTTATAACATATAATATACGTTGTTGTTGAACACTCAGAGAAAAATGAGTACATATATAATCGTAAAGGAAGTCAGTCCTGAATGTTCATTGGAGGGACTGATGCTGAAGCTGAAGCTCCAGTACTTTGGCCACCTGATGTGAAGAACTGACTCACTGGAGAAGAACCTGATGCTGGGAAAGATTGAGGGCAGGAGGAGAAGGGGACGACAGAGGATGAGATAGTTGGATGGCATCACCAACTCGATGGACATGAGTTTGAGCAAACTCTGGGAGTTGGTGATGGACAGGGAGGCCCAGCGTGCTGCAGTCCATGGGGTCGCAAAAAGTCAGACACAACTGAGTGACTGAATTGAACTGAACTGATATATATATATATACATACATACACATGTATATATAATTGGCAAGAGAACTGCCATGCATCTGGATGTGTAAGCAAGGTCAGGACACTTTTTAATTGTAAAACATAACATAACTTCCTAGAAACCACAACCATTTAAATAAACACACCTAGTGGGTGAGGGTCACCTTGGCATAAAGGCACATTCAGTGTTTCTCCTCTCACATATTTTCTCAGCAAGTTAAAAAATCATTTTAGAGGCATATTTGTGGTTTTGAACCTAAACAGTTTTGCTTATTTCTTCCTATTAACACTGCTGTCTCATTTGTGCGTACTCACAGCCCAGAATAAGCTCTTAAATACAGAGATTTTAGTCCATCTCAATTTATAAATGAAAGAACTGGGTTCTTAAGAGACTAAAGATAACACAGGTCGCCAGTGAATGTGCAAATAATATAGTTCTCCTGGTTTCTACTTAGTTCTTTCTCTATTGCACTGTGTACCCTTGGTTTATTATCCAGTGTCCTCCTGATATACTGTTGTGTTTAGGAAGTCTATACAATTAAGCACACCTTTATGAAAAGCATAAATAAGATGCAATTTTCAACACAATGCCTGGGTTCAATAAATTTTGGTTGAATGAATTAATGTAGTTTTATGGTGGAAAATATGAGATACATTTACTCATCCATAATTCTTGGTAAGAGCCTTTATTAGTCATCTTTGACTCTGTGAGACTTAAAACAGTAGGAAGCACAAGAGTGTCTCTGGTAGAAGCTATGCTATATGTAATTTACACTTCAAAACTTCCAGGACCTTGCAAATGTTAATCATGGTGGACATCCGTTTGATAATGGATGATTCAAATCTGATTTCCATTTCTCAACTGAGAACCTCACTCAAACGGAAAGCAGAATGAACACAGACAAAAGAGGGTACGATTAAAGACTCGGGACTCAGACACTCAGTTTAAATACCAGCTCTACTACCCACTTTCTAGTATGTGAGCAAAGTACTTCACATATGCAGGTCGTCCAGCATGTATGCACGCATGTGTTTATATATGTATTATGTGTGAGGATACCTACAGTTTGTGTATGTATTTCTGGTATATACACACAGATATTACATATATATACACACAGATAGATACAATTGAAATATCAGAACCAATAATATTTCACAGAAATGTTTGGGAATTTAGATTAGATGATGTATAAATAAAATAACTCATAATGTTTGCTATACAAAAAATCTCAGTAACTTGCAGCTTTAATTTTTGTAAATTACATGATGTTTATATTTGGAATCATTTTGCATTTGGGAGGTTTTTATTTTTCTAATTGCCTGATTTCTACATTTAGTGTGTTGAGTCGTTGGCCTGCATCCCACCTCCACAGGCCTCCTCCAGGGTTATGGACACACTCTCTCTTCCTTAGCCTCCCTTCACCTATAATTTGCTTCCTTTCCCCACAGGTTATTTTTTATTTTCTTTATTTGTATGGGCAAAAAGTTAGAAAGAAGCTAGTAAGGTCATTATGGATTAATGATCAATAATAAGGCCTTCCCTTGTAGCTCAGTCAGTAAAGAATCTGCCTGCAATTCAGGAGACCCAGGTTCGATTCCGGGGTCGGGAATCGACCCTGGAGAAGGAAATGGCAACCCACTCTAGTATTCTTGCCTGGAGAATCCCATGGACAGATCAATAATAAACGAGAAAGAAGGGATAAAAAATTGGTACAATGAGAAAGTTTGGTGAGTTTTAGAGATTGTCTAAATAATGATTATACTGAATATAAGTTACCTGTCTAAAGCCACATATCATGGCTATAAAAACTGAAATTGTAAATATGCCTAATTTTTAAGTATATAATTTCAATAGAATGACTAACCCCAAGACAACTATTTATAAGACTTCTGGTATGTTTCATTTGAGACTGCTAAATAATTCCTTTGTAGCAGTGGATTTGTGAAGAATACCTTATATGAACATACTAATATACCAAGTATCTTATGTAAATAAAAAAAAAATTCCAAGAGCTGGAATTAATGGCTTGTAATGAACTTTAGCAAGAAATATTAATTTTAACTTTGCATTAATAAATTAAAATGGATAATTTCCAACAGATTAAAATGGATAATTTCATTTTGAACTTTATGCCTTATTGTAGTAAAAACTTTTTCGCATTTTCTGATATTAGACCATGTATTTCACCTATAATTACTTTGCTTCCTTGAGTATATCCATTTTTCAGACTTTAGTTAAATATTTTCAATTAAGAATGGGCTGCTTCTGTTCTGTACTAACTATTTTATTGTTTTTAAAGGCCTTCTATTTATCAAGAAAGCTCTCATCAAAATGTCTATTGAGGAGGAAGGAGGGAATTTCAATTTTTTCACAATATCTATCCTTAAATATAAAGTAAAAAAATCATTAGCTACAAATTATCATAAATTGAAATAGTGTTTGATTTGAAAACCTATTTTCCTTTGTTTGCATTTATTCTGGACTCTAACACTTTGTGACTTAATTTTCTCTTAGCAAACAACTTGACTCTTCCGTACACCACCTCGGCACACCAGCAAATTCAACCCTCACAGCATAAAACACCTGAGGAAAAGTCCTGTCCATTCTTACCCCATCCACTCATCTGCCCAGTTTCCAGTGTATAATATGCAAGCCAACTCATTTATAAAATTTCCACCCTTTTCAGGCAAATAACATCAATGCCATACACACTGTTCCACATTTTGGCTGTTGGTTTTGTCTGTTTAGTTTTTAAACATATTTTTCTGGGAAATCTCAAGTCAATTCATAAAGGCTATCCTCATAATTTTGTAATAGCAATTACTTACCGTTTCATTATATAAATGTGTCATAACTTATTTAACCAGTCTCCTGATAACAGATATTTAGGTTACTTCCTATCTTTCCTTATTACAAAAAAAAAATAAGGTAATGAGTTATCTTTGGACATACATAATTTCTCAAGTGTGCTGGTATATACAACCTGTTGATCAAGGGATATACAGGGTTAAAATTCAGGAGATAAATACCAAATTACCCTCCAAAGGTGTTGCGCCAGTGTACACACCCAAAAGCAACTACAATCTACTTTTCAAGTGTCTACCTGCTATCTTGTGCTCCCAGGTTCAGCCGGGGAAAGTTCTCTAACCACTTACCGTTGTACTAACTGGGGTCACTCTTCTGTTTTCAGAGGCCATTTTCTCAAGAGGCCTAACCTTGATAAAGGGAGGAGAATCGCATGGTATAAAATTCAACTATCCTGGATCAACTTGGGTATGAGTCTGTTCACAGACCCTCCTTTTGAAAATGACCGAAAGGCCATACTGAGCAATGACCCTCCTGGACAGTCTAAGGATCTTGTCCCAGGATGATGATGGAGGGGACAGGGTGAAGGAACATCTGGAGAACCATCATTGTTTTCTTTCTAGTTAAAACAGGTGATAACCTGTGTTCATTTCAGTGGGTTTACATTGACTGAGAAGGGGAGGGTTCCTAAAACCATGCAGCCATCTGGAGTGAAATACACAAGGAAATCACAACAGACTGTGAACTGTAATAAGTACACACTGACCAATTCAACTGGTCACATGTATCCCTGTTTGAAAGGAATTCACACTGCATTACTTACTAACTCAGGAAAAGAGTCTATATACACACACACACACACACACACACACACACACACAATTGTTGATGACACTGTCAAGATTGAGAGTATGAAAGTTTGGAGTCACCAGATTTGATTTAAATTTGGTTCTTTCACTTACTATCCAAATGACATTAGCTAACTTGTTAAATTTCCTTGACTTTTAATTTCACTCTCCAGAAGTAATGGTGTGAGCTGCAAGTACTAAAATTAATACAGACAACAGAAAGTTTAAAATATCAATTTCTATTACAAAGCTTATTATGTTGAGCGTCCTCTATCCACCCCCTCCTGACTCACCAGTCTCGTTTCTCAGAAATAAGCACTATCACCCATTTTAGTTGTTTCTTTTAATATCTACAGCTATATTTCTCAAAAAAGAACCCTCAAAAATTAATTCTTAAAATATACATTTTAGGAATTTTCTACTCATTTTCCATTATGGGGATGGATATTCTGCCCTCTCAAGCAATATCTTAAATTAAAAATTAACTTGCACAATTTATAACTAATTAAATATTGTTCCCTGCTAAAACCAAACATTGTAATATGTTTTTATTACAATGACAAATTGTACAACACACAAATTTGTTTTTCTTAGAATTAACAATTGGCTTGAATCTCTTCATTTGCTTTTTTTTTTTTAACGTATCCATTGTGAAAACTTCCCAAAGACAACTGTAAAAGCGCTATCATCTAATCCACTTATTTTCAAATGCACTAGAAAACCTATAAATTCTACTTTTTTTTTTTGCTTGCTCATTCGTTTTATTTTGTTTTGCTTTCTGAAGTTCTTCACCCTGGAATTTTCTAGTCTGGCCCCCATAGAGAACTTCTTTTTCCTCTTGCTAAACTCCCTGTTTCCTTTCATGATTTACTTCACTGTTTTGGTGGCACATCATGGTAAATACTGAGAGAGCAAAAACTTCTTTTAGAACTTTACATACTTTTCCAAAAGTATCTTTATTTTTATTGCACTCTTATTGATACTTTGGCTGGCTATATAATTCTAAAATATTTTTCCTTCAGAAATTGAAAGGCCTTTGTTCTGTCTCCTAGCTTCCAGCATTGCTCTTAAGACATATAATTAAATCTGGTACATTTGCATGAAACTTCTTTTCTTTTTAGACGTTGTTGGTTCTATTATGCTTTGAAAGGATGAAATTGTGTGGTCGTGTACCTTTTCCCCTACCCCCTGTTCTGCTTGCATGGTAGTCTTAATGTGAAGATTTGTGTTTTCCAATCCTGGCGTATATTACTGAATTTTTTCTTTCTTTGATAATATTCCATTTATTTTCTTTTGTTTTCCCTTTCTGAAATTCCAAGCAATGAGATCTAGGACTTCCTACATTGTCTTATATCATTTACTAATATTTTCTATCCTATTGCCTATCTCTTTCACTGTCATCATAGTTTTTGGGAAATCCCCTTAACTTTAGACTATAATTTTCTGTTAATTTTTTTCAGCGATTGTAGTCCCAGTTTCTAAGAGTTCTTTTTCAGCTGTCTGACAATTTATCTTACATCCTGTCCTGCCCTTATCTTTCATTGCAGTAACATGTATCTTGAGCCAGTTGTCTGTTGCGGGCTCCTAGGTTTTAGCATCATTAGGTCTTTTGTTGGGGCTACTGGGTTTGTCCAAAGAAGAATTTAACAGTCTCGACCTTTGGAGAGTACACGCCTGGCCACAGGCAGTCTCAGGTAAAATGATAAGAAGATAGGGAACCCCGCCTTTCAGGGTGTCGAATGCGATACAATCACTGTATTTTTGTTTCTAAACTTCACCCTGGAATCGAGATACCTCAAGTCTCACTTTCTCTGTATCACTTACCCCAGAGAATAAACTGACGGAGGGGAAAATGGGAACAAGAATGCTCCCTGGATGTTTAGATCCCAACCGGTGGGTCTAACTGATGTGCAAAGAGACTTTCAACCAGTCTTTCGATTATCAGTCCCACACCTGGCCTACATAATTCACTGGCTCTTCACAGACCCTTTTATCACATTGTATGACAGGCTTTAAAGACATTGTCTCATTTAAACTTTGTGTCAGGCATATGAAAAAATACACACTATCCTCTTTTGCAGACAGTGAAAGATATCAGTTCAGTCGCTCAGTCGTGTCCAACTCTTTGCGACCCCATGAAACACAGCATGCCAGGCCTTCCTGTCCATCATCAACTCCCGGAGTTTACTCAAACTCATGTCCATCCAACATGGTGATGCCATCCAACCATCTCATCCTCTGTCGTCCCCTTCTCCTTCTGCCCTCAATCTTTCCCAGCATCAGGGTCTTTTCAAATGAGTCAGTTCTTCACACCAGGTGGCCAAAGTTTTGGAGTTTCAGCTTCAGCATCAGTCCTTCCAATGAACACCCAGGACTGATCTCCTTTAGGATGGCCTGCTTTGATTTCCATGCAGTCCAAGGAACTCTCAAGAGTCTTCTCCAACACCACAGTTCAAATGCATCAAGTCTTCGGCCGAAGAAGAGAGACATGCTCAAGGTCAGAACGCTGTAAACGGTGGTGGTGCGGTCCAAACCCAGCTCTGTCCAGCCAGGAAGCACATGCACCTGCCTTCTGCGTGGAATCCCCGCCCTCACAAGAATGGAGAGCCGACGTGCTGACCAAACGCACTCCAGCGCAAGCTGGAATCAGTGTTGCTGTTTTATTTCAAAAGAAACTCGAATTTAAATAAATTCAAACCATTTACTGCAGTTAGCCCCAGGAAAGTACTCAAGATAAGGACATGCATCACAGGAGAACACACTTGCTTTTGAAATACTAGCAGATTATGTTCCCTGAGTGGCTCAGTCAGTAAAGAATCTGCCTGCAGTGCAGGAAACCCAGGTTCAACCCCTGGGTTGGGAAGATCCCCTGGAGAAGGGAATGTGTACCCACTCCAGCATTCTTGCCTGGAGAATCCCACGGACAGAGGAGCCTGGTGGGCCACAGTCCATGGGGTTGCGTAAGACAAGACACAACTTAACAACTAAATCACCACCATGCAGCCTAAGGCAGCCTAAGCACAAAGTTCATGTGCCAAGTCTACGAGATGAGAGCAGTGCATGTGTATATATGTGTGCTTGTGTACATACATATTTATAATCACAATCCAAAATGGACTATGTTTACAGCCATGCTCAAGTACAAAACAGCACAGAATTTGGCACTGATCATAATGCGTGCAAGCATTTTCAAACAGAAGCAGAACACTGGCTGAGAAGGAAGTGAGAAAGTAACATAACTGTCCCCGCGATTTACTCCAAAGCCAAGCCCCTAACTGAGGACAAACAAAAACAAGGATGACTTCAGCACAGCAAAACACAAACAGATGCCCTTACGGAAACGCTAGAGCAAATCTTGGGAGGCTTTGCTTTTGTTTTAATTTCTCCCATTGAGAGCTTGTATTTGGTGACAGAGTTGGAGCAGAGGGAACGGAGCGGATGCACACTGTGGGTGTGCGAGGCAGGGAAGGGGAGGCGGGGACGGGATGTCTGGAGCTGCAGGGGCAGAAACTGAGGAGCCATCACCATCTTAACTCCGCAGGGGATCTGGGCTCCAGCGCCAGCGGCACAAGTGACTACAACGTACGCATCTGGATAACTGACAAGTTATTCCCTTTAAGGACACATTCTCAATATCCTGCTAAACTGCAGAGGAAGAGAAAGCTGGATGTCTGCAGTATTCCGGAACACAGAATTCAATCCTTAGTGGCAATAAAACGCCTGACAAATGCTCTCCCCGACGTCTACGTGGGAGGGAAAGTCAAATTATTCATCAGGAATGTAAGCAGAACTCTGCTCCCTTCCCGACATTATAAATTTTTTCCTTCACCTCATATTTCTTTCGCTGGGAATAGAGGATGGGTACAGTAAAAGGACCTGCAGCTCGGCAAGATAGATTATTCTGGCAGTTACTTCATGAAGCCTAATAAGGGTTCTTATTATACTTAGATTTCTCACTTGGGTTCCTTTGAAGTAGATGAGTTCCATCCTGCAGAGATTTCTCGGTGACATTCAGTTCTTTATGCTTGCTGCTACCCCCACAACCCCCCACAAGAGCTTTTCTCAATGCAAACTTAAATGCAGCATTTGAGAAGTCTTTTTCATTTGATAACTGGAAAGAAAGATTAGTCCCGAGCAAAGCATCGTCATCCAGAAAAAAAACAAAAGAATGGATTTTCTAAACGATAAGATGTTAGTTCCGGCCCCTACTCTTACAGAATAGGCTACGGGATAACAGTGCATGTCCTCAGGGGGCTTCTAGGATTGGCTATGGGAGGGCCTTCAATTCTTTGACCTTCCTATCTTCTAACCTAAAAACATCAACCATTTGTATCTGAACACAACTACTTAATTGTTTAGCATACCTGGTGAGAAAATTTTGTCCTGCAGCTTTTAGATTAAGCACATTCCCATGACTATTCCAATACTTGGCCATTCAGGTAGAATAAGGTAAATCTAATCTGGCAAATATTAATTTCCTTAATTCTGTGAGTCACACAAATGATGCTTCCAAGGTCAGTGATGAAGAGATTTAGCTAGATGTTTGGAATAGTAGGGTTTTTTCATTAGTTGTGGCTGTTCCATTTCGGAATCTCCTCCCTTTCCAAACAGAGTCCAACTCTCACTACCCAACTGAAAATTCCATACTCTTTCCGTCCACACCCCCCAGCCAGGTACAGCCCAAGGACTCAGTCTCTGCCAGCCAGAAGTGCTCAGGCCCTACTGTGGACAGGAAGCGAATGAGATGAAGTGGAGAGACCGGGCAGGACCACTTCTGGTGAATGCAGTGGCAACAGTGACCATTGCTCCAGAGATGGAGGCGTGACCTCTTCCTAAGGCTAGATGTTGTGAGATCACTGCATTCTTCATAACTGCTTCGCTTTCAAACCTGCTTAGCTGGCTGCCCTAGAGTTTCTGTTCTGTTAGTTTCTGTTAGCCCAAGAGTTTCTAGTAGCCTTAAATGCAACATACTCTCATGCTTATATTGGCCACACAAGTGGGTAATATCTGTTGCTTGCAAATGAGAACTCTGACTGATATTCTGTGTTTTCTGTTTGCTCCAAAATATTTTTATTTTGGGGACTTTTAGACCACAAAGACCGGAGAAGGAAATGGCAACCTACTCAAGTACTGTTGCCTGGAAAATCCCATGGACAGATAAGTCTGGTGGGCTACAGTCCATGAGGTTGCTAAGAGTCAGACACGACTGAAGTGACTTAGCAGCAGCAGCAGACCATAAAGACACACAATGATTCCCGATTTTGGAAATGCATGTTATTCTAATACAAATAATTAGACACTCTCCCCAGCTGTTTGCATGGATATGTGTGTTTTCGGGAAGACAGCAAAGAAAGGATGAATGGGGTCAATTTGCTGCCATCTAGAAAATGCTCATATAAATTTTTTACACCAAGATAACGACAGGACCTTAGAAAGCCATGATAGAATTCGCTTCTAGGGAATAGTCTGCCCTTAGGGAAAAATATATTGCTTCCATTTTTCTCCATTACATCTGGAATCAAGGTATTCTTGCTGGGGAAAAAGATTCTTAAGGGAGACCAAAACTACCCCTTAAAGTCGAGGTCTTTGTTTTTGGCTGAAGGTTTGTTTTATGAACACTCCCTCGGTTACTTCTGTCTGATCTCCTGAAATGGTCCCATCCCTAACATGGGCAAGAACACAGCCAAAGCAGACAGCATACAGGCTGGTGAAGGGAAGAAAAGGCAACCAAGTGAGTGTCTTTGTCTTCAATAATATTATGGTAGCATCTCGAGGGCAGGCTAACATTAAACAATATGAATAAAAGACCATCTTCACTATAACAGAAATGCATGGCCCTGCAGGCAGATGCCTCACCATCTGAGCCACCAGGGGAGCCCCACGAGCACTATGTGCCAGTCACCAGGCGTCTAACCAGTTACCAGGTTAGATGGTGACTGGTTACCAGGGGAGATGTGCCCTGCAGGGGGATGGGCAAAGATTCACCGCAGTCTCTCTGGGTCAAAGCCTTCAGCTTGACTGCTCGTTAACAGAGCAGCTGTCTGAACACAAACGTGCTTCACAAGATCACGCATACCGGGAAGGAGACGAGGAGACAGTCTCCAGGGCAAATGTATCACTGCAGCCTCTAAGGAAATGTCTCCTGGAAGAAAACCCTTTTGAAAATTCTCATCATTCTCTTATAAAATTGGTTTCCATTAGTTGGAAGCTAGAGTGGGATCAAGTCTTAAGTTGGATGTGGCTTTCAGAAACTCTTCTGAGCGATTTCGCTACTTAAGAAACCCAGACTAGTCCTTCAACAACTCTTTTCCCGCACCATTTAAAACCCCTACGGCATATTACAATCCCAACCAGATACTGGCGGTAAATCACTCAAGGTCTATTGCCTAAGGACTTAGTCCCAAACACAGAACATTTCTAATGGAAGCTTTCACCAGACCTCAGATGTGACTGAAAAGGACCCCATGTGAGTAGAAGCACCTGTAACCACATCACCTAACTCCCTGGGGGTTCAGCTGGTAAAGAAGTTTCCTGCCATGCGGGAGGCCCAGGTTCGATCCCCGGGTTGGGAAGATCCCCTGGAGGAGGGAATGGCTTCCCACTCCAGTATTCTGGTCTGAAGAATTCCATGGACAGAGGAGCCTGGCAGGCTACAGTCCATGGGGTCACAAAGAGTCGGACACGACTGATCGACTGATCGACTTTCACATGCATAACCACATCACAGACAACCAAACTTCTAGAAATCCATCCCCTGTTGGAAGAGCTGACAACTGCTCATCAGATAACAAACCCCCAGATCAGCTCAGTCTTGGTAAACATTCTTATTTCTTATATTCATCACCCTCAACTCCATCATCATCTTTTGATAAATAACACCGCCACCACCATCATCAATATAGTCATTATAGCTTAGCGTTTACAGTCAACCACAGACAGAAGTTTTCAAATCCCCCTCCCTCCCAAAACCTCTGAGAGACCCAAAATTCTAGATTAGGGCTCTCTTTCTTTGACTTTTCTTTCTTTTTTTCTTTCTTGGCCATGTGGCACAATTTGGAGAATCTCAGTTCCCCGATCAGGGATCCAACTGGTACCCCCTGCAGTGAGGTATAGAGTTCTAACCACTGGACTGCCAGGGAATTCCCAGGTCTCTTTTTCAATTAACTGTTCAAAAAATACTTATTTAGTCTCCTAAGCAATAAAAATTATGTCTCTGCCCTCAAAGGAACTTAAGTGTAGTGTTGTCCAATAGAATTTTCTATAATGATGGAAATGTTGTATTATCAGCATCAAACACAGAAGCCATGACCCATGTGTGGCTTTTGAGTGCTTGAACTGTGGTTAATGCCATTGAGAAGATTAATTTTTTTATTTTATTTAATGCTACTTAATTAAATTTAAATTTTAAAAAGAACACATGACTATCAACTGCTCTCTCAGACACAATTCAGGTTCAGTGGACTATTGCTAAGAAGGTAATTTTAGAGAAGGTCACAAAATATTTCTCATTATATTATTTTTGGCTGTTTTAACATGTGTTGTTTAGGATAGAAAAATATGGTTATTTTATAAATTTCCATTTCATGATGAAACAATTGAAAAGTTACTGTTAGTAAATGAACAGATTGTAAGTTTTATCCACATTAATTAATTCTTTTTGGTTTTATATGTAAAAATATAGAAGGAACATATCATACATTTATATGTATATCTACATCATCTATAAAAATATTATATAAAAAGCACATTATTAATTTGATGCCTATTCCTGTGATGACACGTTCATTGAGATTTAACAATTTGGTCAAATTTGGCAGTCACTGGCATGCAATGAGAAGGAGATGGTAGGCTATCAGTTATCCTAAGATGTTGTGTAGACAGCTCACTTTTGAGTTTTTTATTAAAGCTAAGCTTTACAGCATCAATACAATTCTATGAAAATCAGCATTGACACTTACTATCTATCTTGTGTGGAAATACTAGTACATAAAAATGCTTTTCCCAGCTGTTATGTCTCTGTGGGTTTTATTTGCTTGGGAATGATTGAATCCAGGTATTAAGACATTATTTGATGAAAGGCCACTTTAAATGACAATGACTTTTCTTCACTTTATCTTTTCAAACAATGTGATTCCTCCTTCTGAAATGCTCGGTAACTTACCACTCACAAACAGACGCTACAGTAGTTAAGCTGGTGCTTAGTCGTGTCCGACTCTCTGAGGACTGCAGCCCAGCAGGCTCCTCTGTCCGTGGGACCTCCCAGACAAGAATATTGCAGTGGGCTGCCATTCCCTTCCCCAGCAGATCTTCCCGACCTAGGAATCGAACCCTCTTCTCCTGCAATGGCAGGTGGGTTCTTCAGGACTGAGCCACCAAGGAAGCCCCTATGGTAGTGTGTGTATCGTATTTTTCTACTACACTATGAGCAACTTGAGAGAACAGGCTGTATCGTGCTCATCATCATGTTATCCTATGGGATAAGAGAGCTCCCTGCTGGCAGCAGACCGGTGGGAGTGTTTCCATAACAGTGAAGTATGATACTGTGACACTGCCCCAAACTCATAACCCTCCTCTTATACTGTTCCTTTTAATCTAGTGTGAAATATATGCATTCATGAAGGAAAAAGTCCAGAGAAATGTCCATGAACATATCAAATGCCTTTCTCATCATCTTGGGGGGATCTATGTTCTAGGAAGGTTTGCATGGAGGATTTTGTAAAAAGAAGAAGACATATCTTATGGATCTATGACAAAACCCAGAAGTTCAACAGAAGTTTCAAACAGTATTCTCAAGAGTACTCCCAAATACTACTTCCTATGGAAACCAGTGGGGAGACAGGCTTTAAAAAAATAAAAGAAAACATGCTTTTGCTATAACTATCAGTGTTCATTTATACCCAATTAGTTAATAAGAAACATGTTCTGTAGCAACAGACTACTTTTATTGAAAACAGTGCCTTATATGAGACAACTTCAGTTGGATTTCAAAGCAAGAGAAACAGAGATTTTACATGGACTGATACAAAAAGTCCCCAGCCAGAATAAACAAATAGAACCCTAATTTTGCCAATCTTTCCATACCAAAAAATTAAAAACTCTGAATTTTACCTCAATTAAACTACCTTAATCTGTACACATCTTTAATAAAGTTATATTTTAATCCTATAATAAACTCACATGCTATAAATTGTACCTTGATTAGGTAATAAGGATCTAAAACTAAACAAAAGAAAATGTCCAAAAGGAATGGCAACCACACTAAACTCAGCCATTTACATTTGAATTTAAAGAATTTTTGATGCCTTCATTCTCCCTCTTTCTGCTCTCTCCTGGTAGAGATATTAATAAAGAGTGACAGTCCCAAAAAAGGAGGAAAAAACCAGAAGGAATGAACCCTAAAAAACAAACAGATGGTAATAACAGCAATAAAACAGAGGCTGGGGCAATACACAGTCTAAAAAATATGTCAGATGTGAGCCATAAACAGAAACGAAGTCCTCAGCTCCTGAATTACGCTGAGCTCCAGGATGAGGTATTGAGGCCTTGAGAGCCTTAGAAATTAATTTTGAAGGTTCTTTTTCAAGATTTGATTAACCAGGAGGAGAAACAACACAGAGTCGAACAGAGGGAGGGAAGCAGTGACGTGAAATACAATGAGCCTCGTTCGCATCCCCGGCTTTATTGCGGGGAGAAGGAGTCTTGCCAGATGGTGGACTGCTATACTTGTAATTTTACTGTGGCATGCGCTAGGAGGATTAAAAAAAAAAAAAAATGAAAGCACTGAAAATGTCACCCAGTGCAAAACGCTTGTATGAAAAGGTACACAGCTTTCTTTCAGCAAAAAAAAAAAAAGAAGAAGAAGTCTACCAAAGCTTTTTCAAATTGTTTCCTCATAACCGCTGCAGCGGTTTGATTCCTTCCATTCAAAGGACAGTCTCTTGTCTGTGATCAAAGCTAACCCGCAAAGCGAACAGACACGGAGGCCTGAGGTCCGCCCAGGGCCCGTCTCCACTGGCGACGGGCTGCGTCCAGACCATCACCTGGACCGGGGCGGAGGCCCGTGCGCTCTGCTTCCGCGCAGGGCCGGGGGGCAGGGTCCCTGCAGGACGGCCTCCCCGACCCCGACCTGTGTGCCGGGGGGACCACAGCACAGGGGGACCCCGTGCGGGGCCGCACCCGACGCTGCCCAGAAATGGCACTCTCCGGTGTCTTTTTAAATTTAATGACATTCTTCTATTAATAATTTCCTGGTTCCTTCAGAAAGCAGAACATTACAGAATATGGATTACCCTTGCAGGGAGAGGAACACAAGCAAATGGCTTTCACTCGGAGCTCAACAACATAATTGGAGCTTGTTCCTTCCTTAATTCACTCCGTGATTTTTTTCTTCCTTCTCTATTGTCTTTTAAGGACGCTAATATTTTTCTATTGAGTATAATGATGTAAACTTAGGTATGATAAGAGGGATGCTTACGGTTTCCTTACTGCTGGGCACCGTGGCAGTGGCTGAATAAATGGCCCCGGATGAACCTCACAATGGGATTGTACAGTAGACACTGTTATTATCCACATTCTCTAAAAGCCAACTCAGGGGCACAGAGATTAAACATGTCACCTGAGGTCACACACTCGACTGACGAATGCACTGCATCAGCCAATGTTTGTAAAACTTGTGCTGTCAGAATCTTACCCCAATTTCTCAGCTCAGTCCCTGATTACTTAGGAGACAATAGACTATGGAGGTAAGAGCATGATAAAATAAGAGTTTAAATTAACCAGTATATACAGTATGTATGTCATATATTTATCAGTAATTTTTCTGTATCTATGTTTTTAGTGAAAGTGTACAATGAAAGAAGCATGACCCTAAACCTTCCTACAAGGGAAGAAACAAGATACTTGAATTTTTTTTTTAAATTACATAATGGGTAGTAGGCTATAGAGACTAAAGCAGAAAAGCATTATGAAATAACTAAGTAAAAAGAATCAAAATGAAGAGGGAGAGAGAGGCAGAACAGGATACAGGAAAAGACCTCATATGTGGGTGGGGTAGAAGCCCTAGACAACGGACCCTATTTCAACTCCTAACGACCAGTGGGGCCTGTGACAAATGACTTCAACTCTATGGATTTAAGTTGACTTCATGTTAGAAATAATCACTAAAGCTTTTAATGTGCAGCTTTTCATTGTGTGATTCAAATTTTAACATAAAGAATCTACTTCATGCCAAACATTCCATTTATCGTTGATCGTAAGACATGATGATGAGTAAATCTGTGTAAAGCTTAGAGTCAACAAGTCCCCATTTGTCCTCCAGGACTGTCTGCTGGCTCATGTTCCTAGCGTCTTCCCACCACGAGAGCAAATCCCCTGAAACTGCTCTAAATTACTCATTCACAAATCCGGGCAGTTCCTTAACCTGCCTAGAACGCTGTGTACCCCGCTCTGCCTTGATAACCCCAGTGGACCCCCTATGATTTCGACATACAAGTGTCTGTATCAGTATTATTTCCTACTTCAAATTCCAAGATTCCAGGGATGGGATGTGTCCATGGCAACATCAGCCGCTTATGGCATTTGTGCCGTAAAGACTTTCATTTTTAAAAGATGTCTCAATATCTAACCAGGTTCTTTGATATGGAGGCGCTTCTTCCACAAGTCCTTCACCATGGCTTCCCTGGTGGCTCAGCGTCAAAGAATCGCCTGCCAATGCAGGAGACCTGGGTTCGATCCCTGGGTGGGGAAGATGCCCTGGCGTAGAGAATGGCTACCCACTCCAGTGTTCTTGCCTGGAGAATCCCATGGACAGAGGAGCCTGGCGGGCTACAGTCCATGGGGTCACAAAGAGTCAGATAAGACTGAGCGACTAACGCTCACACACACGTACACCTCCAGTTGTGGCCACAGACAATTAGTTACGGTCCACAGAAAGGTGAGTACAGAGAGTGAGTGTTTTGGAACTTTTTATAATGATCCGATAATTCACAGCATTCCTGTGTCTGATCAACGGAGACACCTGTTGAACAAGAGTATCTCCTGGTTGGGGTGTTTCAGAACTCAGCGATGAGTTGTGCGTGGCACGTGTGAGCTTTGTACACCCCCGTAGGTTATGATGTACTAGGAAAAGAGTGAGGCCATCAGGACAGACAGCATGCAAAGCACTGCTTCACAGCACACATTCCTGCCTTAGAGACCTCTAGAGACTCTGCCTCCCCACTGTGGTTGGCCACGCTGGCTGGATTAAAAGCCTTTTTCCTCTGAAGTTTTTAAATGAAAACAATAGTTCAAAAGATTGCCATACAGTGCTTTCCTGCAAGGGGACAGAATTTTTTTTCCCTGCAATTACAAGTATTGCTCCAAAGAAAACGAAGTAAATCGATCAATGTAAGGGATATGGCGCACTAGCTGTTTCTTCTGATGCTGCTTATCAAAGTTTGCTAAATTCAATGACTGGAACACAGTTAACTCTGGGAAGACTGATGTTAAAGGTAGAAATTAGGGTGTCCATTGCAGGCAGTAATTGAAACCCATTTATGTCACCCTTCAAGGCAACATTAATTTCCCACTTTCCCCTATCAATGCTTCCATCAAGACCATTCAGATGTTCTCAAAGGCATCAGATTCATTTGCACTTCTTAGCTGGAGTTATTACCAAGGATAAGACAGTGCTGAAAGGTTCAAAATTCACTGGCATCTTTGCATTTGGAAAAGAGAACTTTCAATCACTCTGGAACGCCGCTCCCTGATTTCAGCCAGGTGTAAATTTCACCCCAGAAGACAGCATCATAACATACTCCATTTCACTGCATGTACTTTCCTCCTTTCCCTCCCAATCTCCTGCTCAGTACAACAAGGGCCACGGCTTGATAGGGGAGAGAAACTCTGCACTTGAGTTACAGATCAGGTGTTTGGTCAACTCACTTTCACTTCCTGGACAGGCAGGTTACATATTTCAAAAATATCTCCTCTTTGGGAATTCCCTGGAAGTCCAGTGTTAAGGACTCTGTACTTCCAATGCAGGGGACAGAGGTTCGATCCCTGGTTGGAGGACTAAGATCCTACATGCTGAGTGGTGCAGCCACAAAATAAAAAACCAAGACAAACACAAAAACCCCTCCTTTTCAAAAGTGGGATATGCAGTGGCTTGTCTGGCCGAAGACAGGACTTGTGACGACGTGAAAACACCAGTTTGCTTTCAGAGGAAATCTCTCTAATGGTTGAGTGGACCTCATGTGGGCTGCACGCCTGCACAGAGAGCATGGTGAACGCTGAGTCTGGGAGGAAGGGAGTTCGGCTACTAACTCTAGGACTGACGGTGGTGGTGAAGGAGCGGTAAAGAAAAACACATTTTTACACCTTTATGGTTGTTTTAATGCTGGGGGGGGGGGGGGAGGGGAGAGACTGGTTCTGGAAAAGTAAGAGAGCCAAGGTGAAACTGTTAGTTGCTCAGCCGTATCTGACTCTCTGTGATCTCACAGACTGTATTCCACCAGGCTCCTCTGTTCATGGGATTTTCCAAGCAAGAATACTGGAGCGGATTGCCATTCCCTTCTCCAAGGGATCTTCCTGACCCAGGAATTGAAGCTGGGTCTCCTGAACTGAAAGCAGATTCTTTACAGTCTGAGTCACCAGGGAAACCAAGAGGGACAAGGCCATGCTGATAAAAATGTTGAGCTTGGAAGAATCAAAATCACTGAAATCTCAGAATTGGGAGGAAGATTCAAGACCATCTATTCCAACTGCATATCCTGCTGGAGACTGCTCCCCAACCCTCTGCAGTGTCCGCCAAGCTCACGTGTCACCCCTGGCCCCCTCTGCGAGCTCAGTTCTTCCTTGTGTGCCAATAAGATGTCTGTGTACCCTCTGCTCATTAATTCTGGTTGTATCTACTGGAAACAAACATCAACAGAATTCCTCTTCCAGCTGACAACCACAGAGCTATGTGAAGCAGTCTGCCATGCTCTCCAGAGTCCATCCAATACATTCTTCATCTACAAAATTCCCCAAGTGCAGTGCCCTGACCAGCAGTATAAGCATCATCTTCGAATTTACTAGAAAGCCAAACCTCAGGTCTCACTGTGAAAGCCTACTGAGTCAGAAATGCTGGAGCTGGAGGGTAGCCTGCACTAGTCTCACAAACTCTCCAAGTGATCCTGCTGCACATGAGGGCTGGAGAACTAGAAAACCCCCAAAACGAAGGAGGGGAGAATCCAGGGAGGAGGACAGTGTTCATGGAGGTAGCTGGCAGACACTGGAAGCTGGGGCCAGGGCCCAGGGCACAGCAGTTATAACTAAGAGCTGACAAGGATGGGAGAAGGGGCTACACCCAGATGGAAAAGGACTGAGTCTCAGAGAGAAAAAAGGAATCTTCTGCCTTCATCATCTTTCAAGTTGCTGAACGAGTGGGGAGGGAGGGTGAAGCGATGCCCTCATGCCTTCACCTTCTCTCCATTCCAAACCTCCAATCATGACTGTTGGCACCCAAACTAAGTGAGAGGAACTCCACACATTGCCCAGCGCCTGGTAGGTACTCAGTAAATATCACTGTCACTATCACTTTTCAGGCTACCAATTTCCTTTTTTTTTAATCAAAATGATTTTGAAGGAGCCATCTATGTCCATCTCCTCACACCTACTCTCTTTACTGCTTGAAGTATGACAATCTACAGACATCACCAATAACTTCTTACTTTTCAGGTTAGCAAGGTTCCTTGACATTTCTAATGTTTAATCCACTGAGCACTTTCATCTCCGTGAAGATTCTCTCGTTGCTTCAACATGGCCTTGTTTGCCCACTGCTCCCATCACTGCCCCGAGACTGTATGTCTGCAGTCTCCTTTTTTTTCATTTCCCATAAACATAAACATTTACCATTCTTTCTTCTTTTTTGGTGATATGAGCATGCTTACCACCTTAACTATCACTTTTGAAAGAAATTTCTAGATTTCTATTTACCTTATCCTGATCTTTTTCTCTGTTCACTTTCGTAGCAGCCACAGCTCCTAGGAGTGTCAAGAGTCTAGTAATGCCTGCTGGAATAGATTTTTAAGTTCTGCATTTGACCACCTTAAAGACCGCAGCAGCAAATCAGCCAAATCAGATGATGGAAAGAACTCAGCTGGGGAAGCAGAGAGAGTTTGCTATTTTCCCAAGCATTACCCACCTGCCTGCACTGCAGTCCTAATCCATGTCCTTTTAATGACTGATCACTTTAGAGCAAAATCACGCTGTGCTGAGGGGAGTGATTCCTCCCACCTTCTGGGTAAACACAGGTTGAAACACATCTGTTTACACCAAAGGCTGCAGATCTGCTGGGTTGTTTTTGGTTTTTTTTCCCCATTCTGGGAGCATGATCCAACAGAACTGTTGTACAGTCAAATCTGAACTGAACACGGAGGTTACGGGAGGCATTCTTTTCTAAGTCTGTTTGTAGCCACATGACTTCGTAGCCTTGCGGGTACCTCTTGTGCACAAGGTGATTATTTCCTTGGAATCTGAGAACCGCGCTGTTTACTCTGAGACCGCATTCGTTTACAACTGGTTTGCCATAGGATCTCAACATACGTAAAACAGTCTCTCCTAGAACAATCCTAAGGTTCGCTTCTGGAGCAGATGTCCAGAACTGGGTCGCGAGTGCCCTGGCTATCAAACAGCAAACCGCAGGAAATAAAGTTAACACACGTGAGAAGCACGCAGCTTCCTGGGGGCTGCTGTGCGCGACGACAGCGGCTTTGCTAACGCTGCTGTCCCTGCCTGCCTGCCTGCCGGCTGTCTCAACCCGTGAGCTGGTCAGCTTCCGCCAGCACCCAGGACTGAAGGGAAACACAGTCCTCCTCCGGGCCGCCCGGAGGCCCATTTACAGGCAGAGCGGCCCCGGCAGGCTGAGTCCATCCTACAGACTTCTGGCTTTTCGACGCTAGACCGCATTTCAAATAGAGAAGGTTTCCTAGTTGGAGTTCTGTGTGCTCTTGAAGAGACACACAGCACTCGGCTCTCTGCAGTGTTTGGGTGGATCTGCCTTTCTCTCTCTCCACAGCACAGAGGAGACCCAGCCCGGGCCCTGGCTGGCCCCACACCGCCGGAGACTGCAGGCGGGCCCGGCCGTCCCTGCGCGGGGCTTTCCTACCCGGGACTCTGCCCACAGCGTCCGCCAGCCGCTCCTGCGGCAGAGTCCAGAAGCCCCTGTCCTTGGAGGGATGCACGTCGGGGACGGTTTCCATCCGCCTGTTTCCTGCTCCGTACACTCATTGCACTGCCTGGCGGTGGCAGAGAGAACGCACAAAACCCTCCCTGCGCTCCTGAGAGAGGAGCCCGCAGCCACACGGGCTTCCGACTGCGGGGCCACAGCCGGCCAGCAGACACACTCCTACCCCCGCTGCTTGAATGTGCAAAAACACTACAGTATTGTAAAGTCATTAGCCTCCAATTAAAATAAATAAATTAATTTTTAAAAAAACCTTTCTCAAACTGCATACGAATTCACAAGGCTTTTGGCATGCTCTGTTCATCCCCCGCACCCTGGCTAATGAGAGGTGAAAGAAGTCACCCTTCAGGGCTTTGTTTTCAACCTTGGAGGTTTAAAGCCTTACACAGCCACATGGAAGCATCCGGCAGGTAACGGGAGGAAAACGCGCTGGTGGAGTTATGGTGCACCATGACCTGAACAGGGAGGGGCAGACAGAGAAGAGCAATGCAGGAAGAAAGGATAGGAGGGAAGCAGGCAGGGAGGCGGAGAGAGGGGGGGAGCAGTAAAGAGTCCATCCCCTGCTCCTGGCACACAGCGAGGGGCGGCGTCCACTTCTTCCTGGCGTCCGGGGGCCCAGGCGGAGGCAGCCAGGAGACTCTGAAGCAGAGTGACGGCCTAACGGTTTACAGTCTAGGAGTCAGGAGGCGGTCCAGCGCATCCCTCCTGCGGCACTGCCTGACCTCCGCGCTCCAGAGCCCGGGGCAGAGGCAGAGCCCCCTGACTCAGGACGGAGGCTGCTCCTGAATAGTCTTTCCAGTGGAGCCTGCCTGCAGCTCTACACGGAGGTCTCCTTTCTCCAGATGCCTGCTGACGGCCCTATGAGCAGAGCCTGGAGAAAGGCTCTGCATGCAGACAGTCCTGACATCAAACCTGGGGTATGTCTAGTCACACCCATAAGGCAGGTCACAAAACCTCCCTAACGGTTATTTCCATCTGGAAAGCCGAAGCAATAAGACGCCATTCCAGAGCTGCTGTAACCATATCAAATATTGCATTTAAAGCATTCAGTCTAGTCGGGTCAGACTCTTAACAACCTGGGATGGATTCCAGCCTACATGTCCCTCTTGGAAAACCATATTACTAAATATGGCTGCTCTGAGAACAAGCTTGATCCAACAGGGTAGCTATTAAAATGATCATGCAATTTAGGATTTTCTATGCATGTATCCATCATAGATTTTCAATATTGAAAAAGAAAAAAACGTACAAGCCACCTAGTTAGAACTCATATCTAAAGCTGGAGTTCCTTGTGCAATAATCCTGATGAATAATTGCATTCATTCATAGTATGGAGCCAATTTGCTGGGGACCCAAGAAGATAAGTGTTGAAATGAAGGTTCTCATTTATGTAAGTACCGAATATCTGGCTGCTTCTAAGGGCCCTGAGTCTTCAATACATCTAGCGTCTTGCAATTTCCATTGCAGTGTACTAGCTCAAAAAGTCCATTTGTTGTAATCTCTTAAAATACATTAAATTCCCTAGACATGCCCTCCATGCAGGGAAGAATGTAGCTGAGAAATTCCGAAAGATAGAAACACAAAACTAAAGAGATCCTATGTATCTCCTGTGTGTAAGACATTTTGCTGGCAGCTATGGGGAAGCACAGGCTACAAGAATGTCCTCTCTGCTCTACAAAACTAATATCCAGTGACCTGTGCTGAAAACTTTCTGAATGTGGATCTGTGTAAATCAAAACAATATCTTGGCAGCAGGATGAAAGTTAACACAGACCTACAAAAAACAAGACTTTAAACTATGAGGAGAGTACTATTTCTTCCTGGTGTTTTATATGGCACAGCAGCTTCACGATAACAAAAGCACTTAAACACTTTTAGTGCACCTTATATAATCTCCTTAAACCTGAAGATCTCATCTTTCCATAGAAAACCAAAGCACTAACTTGAAAAGATAGATGCACCCTGATGATCACTGCAGCATTATCTACAACAGCCAAGATATGGAAGCAACCTGAGTGTCGACGTACGGATGAATGGATAAAGAAGATGTATTTTTTATACAACAAAATATTGTTCAGCCATTAAAAATGAAATCTTGCCTTTTATGACAATGTGGATGAACCTAAAGGGTGTTATTCCAAGTGAAATAAGTCAGAAAGAGAAAAAGAAATCCTATATAATTTCACTTATATGCGGAATCTAAAAAACAGAGCAAACAACCAAGTGTAAGACAGAAGCAGCCTCATAAACACAGAGAACAAACCGGTGGTGGCCAGAAGGAGGGAGTGCGGAACATGTGAAGCAGGTGAGTGGGACCAAGAGAACCAACTTCCTGTTATAAAATAAAGAAGTCACAGAGATAGAATGTGCAGCAAAGTGAGCAAGGTCAATAGTATCATAATAACTTTGCAGAGAGACTGATGATAATTATACGTATTGTGATGAACACTTCATAATGTATAAATACCCTGAATCATTATATTGTATACCTGAAACCAATATGATAGTGTAAGTCAATTATACATCAAGTAAAAAATAAATTAATAAGCAAAGATCCTAGCAACTATGCCTGTATCACGTCCTTTATCTCCCTTAACCAAATTAAACGACTTCTTATTCATCATACATTTGACAGTGGTGTTCTTTCTTATCAAGTCTCTATCCCCCTTTCCTGTTCATCCTTTCACACCCCCAAGTTCAGTATGGTAATCTCTTACATTTGGTTTGAAATAATCTTTAAATATCTTGTGCTTTCATTCACTTAGCAAATAAGGATTGGATGCCTCATAAGTAACAGAAGAGAGACAATCTTTGTTAAAACTGAACTGTGTATACACACAAATGCGCGTGCACACACATCAACACATGCATACATTTTGTGATAATAAAGGGTGACACAAGAAAATCTTAAGAACCTTAAACTGGATTGGACAACCATTGAGCTTGCCAGGTCTTAACTGCATGATAAAAGATAGATCAAATATGCAAATATATGAGGAAGGAAATGCATTTCCTTGAGTTACCAAATAGTGGTCAAAACAAAAAGCACATTTTCAGTATTTTCCAAATGGAAAACTCCATAATTTTTTCTAGGGATTATACATGACAGTCTGTATTATAAACTGGGCTCTGAGTTGAAAGTGAAATAGCCCTCATGAAAGCACAGGAGGAAGTCACATTTGAAAGCTGAAGATTCATCATATCTCTGTTCCTTCAGGAGAGTGCCTGCTTCCATTTTGAACCCCACAAAACATTTCAACTCTGCCACTTACAAAATGAAACTTTCAGGTATCAAGCTTAAAGTCTCCCTCTGAAGTGCATTTCTGAATTCAAGTTTCATCTTTAATCATTTAATTAGTTTCTGTCATGAAATACTATCCCAAATGCCTCTTCTCTGCAGCTCACATACGTATCAGAAATAGCCAATCAACTGACTAATTAATTAAAATTATTAAGTATTAAGTACCATCTGCTTTGGAATTAAATGTGTTCACTCAGGATGTTCTTCCTTAGCCCACCTGTCCTTACCTAAGCGGCCGCTCCCCATATTTTTGTAGTGAATGTTTCTACTTTGTAGGGAACCACTAGCTACTCTAAACACTGGAGGCTTACAGAATGACTTCCTATCTGTAAGGAAGAGCTTGGGTTAGTCACGTACAGAAGTCACAGGTATTCCAAATACGATTTTAAACAGAGAGTGAAATTTCTAGTGGTATGTATCACCTCAAGCAATAGAATAGTCCACCTGCATTATTTTTTCTGATATATAATTTTAGGGCTTTAGGGCTTCCCTGATAGCTCAGTTGGTAAAGAGTCCGCCTGCAACACAGGAGACCCTGCTTCAACTCCTGGGTTGGGAAGATACACTGGAGAAGGGAGAGGCTACCACTTCAGTATTCTTGGGCTTCCCTCCTGGCTCAGCTGGTAAAGAATCCTCCTGCAATGCGGGAGACCTGGGTTCGATCCCTGGGTTGGGAAGATCCCCTGGAGAAGAAAAAGGCTACCCACTCCAGTATTCTGGCCTGGAGAATTCCATGGACTGTATAGTCCATAGGGTCACAAAGAGTCATATATGACTGAGTGACTTTCACTTTATCATCCTTGACTCTAGTTCCCTGACTCACTAAATACAAAACTAAAAAAGTTCTCAATTACTCAGTGTTCTGATTAGATGATAATATTTATAAAATAAGGACGATATAGGCTTTGATGCTAAAGTTTCATTGTCTCTCTTCCCGCCATACTTACGCTGACATCTCAAAATTCATTTCAAGTCGTGTAGTGTCAATATATTTCTGACATACTGTGTTGGTCATTAGGGAAAGGAGCAATTAATTAAAAATCTTTAAACTTGCAGTTGGCCCTTCTTCTCCTAGGAGGCAGGATCCACAGGTACAGAGGGCCCACTGCAAGGGACCTGAACATCTGTGGACTCTCATTCCCTGGAGAGTCCTGGAAGCAAGTCTTAGAGGATACCAAGGGATGACTATATATATATATATACATACTTGAAGTTGACGGGAGGTATTCAAAGCAGAGCAAAATATCTCTTATAATGCTGGCTAGACCACTATGCACACAGTCAAGTGCAGTTAACTTATACTTAATATGTTGGTCCAGTGTCCATAATTCTATGCTAAATGCATCCATAGTTACATGATAAACGTGATTTTTTGGGGGGTGGGGGTGAATTTGTATTATTTTACTTTTGCTAAACAATCCATAATTTTGTGTGATGAAATTATAAAAAAATATAATGGCATGTATAAAGTTTTATATATTAAAAAAATAAAACCATGACCAAAAATGTATCTAATTTGCATTTGTTTCCAATTAAGTTCTTCTCCATAAATTCAAATTATATTAAAAAATTTCTTCATTGTTTGGAAAATACAAAGCTATAAATCAAATAGAGTTTTACTTTTTCTACAGATAAGACTGAAATACATTGACATTGATGTCCCTTATCTCTAACTGTGGAGCCAACAACACCTATCTATGACCTGCTGGAGAAGTAGGCATGTTCATCTGTCCAGATTTGTCACAGTCTTACTGTTATCTGTTTAATTTCTAAACTGGTCCAATGTAAGTATAAGAAGGTTGGGTAAATAAGTAGAGTGAAACTGAAAAGAATGTCAATCTTATAATTTCAAGACAAAAATTCCACTTGAAGCAATTAAGCATTGAAGGAGAATTAGTTTAATGGCTTGATTTATTAAATACCTATAACACATTTCCAAGTATCCAGTTGGGCTTCACAGACAGTTGTTTAAAATAGAGTTGTTTGTTTGTTTGTTTCCTTGTGCTCAGTCCAATTTTATTGGGCTTCAGAATATGTTTGCTATTTGGATCAGAAATTTATGTGGTTTTTTAATATTTTATCTCTGATACATGTTCCCTAGTCAAAAAATTTTACTGTTTCATCTAACTTTCATATAACAGCCTGAACAGTTAAAATACCCTTATATATTGTTGTATTTATCAATATTCCTTACCTATTCACTTGAATTTTATATTAAGATACATTTAAAGTTAAATTTTAAGTTGAATAGCTTAAGTTGCAAAATAATGGATTCATTTTCATTGAACAGATGGCTGCAAATTAATTTGCAAAGGCATATGATTGCTTACAAAGAACCACAGAAAAAAAGATGAAAATGTGAGACAGTTTAATGCAATTTTTAAAGGAGAAACGTAAGACTATTTTGTACTCCCAATTTCCAAAGAGTTGTGCCTCAGCTGATTTTCTTTTCTAAGAGCTGTTATTATCAAGGTTTGGCATTTTCTAATTTCAGTAATTTTTCATGTCTATTTTTCCAGGTTTGGAATCCATATCTGCTTCACCATGTAAACTATATGTTCCTAAAATTTCAGCATGGTGGAGCAAAAAATTGACCAGAAAAATACTTAAATGACACAAAACACTGCCCATTGCATATTCTGAGGCACAGACATGAGACCAGTGTGTCTTTTGCTAAAAAAAAGAGAGAGAGAGACAGCGCACCATGCCAAATAAATAAATATGATAATATACACAAAGAAACCAACTAAAATGAGCCTGTAAAACATTTCCTCTGAAAAGATTAAAATGGGTAAGATGCATTAGACCCCTATCTCTGTTTGACTTCCTATGGGTTGTTCCAGAAACTCTTCATGAAGAATACTCTGGGTCTTGGCACTTCTGAGAGCTCCAGGCTAAGGAACTGCTATCCACACCTTTAGGGCCTGCATCATACTCAGCACTCTGTGGGTTCAGGAGCATCCCTGCAGACAGCAGGGGCAGACAAAAAGCTTCCGTGAATCCAGCAGCAGGCATCTATTATAACCCTTGCTCCTGGCACTAGTTCCTACAATTTCTCCAGCTTCTGAAGCTAGAAAGGAAGAAGAATCCAGCCATGAGGAAACGGCAGAAGAGTATTTCCTGCCTGAACTGCACTACCCGGTTTGAACGTGGGAAACCGGGCTCCTGCTCAGAAGTAGGTGCAGCAGACAGGTCAGGCCCAAGGGCAAGGAAGAGGTTAGAACCAAGAGAGGAAAAGAGCTCCCTCCGAACGGGCCACGGTAAGAAGACGACACAGCGACACGCACCAGGTGAAAGACACTCGGACTAGTCTCCTGAGATGAACACACGGCCCATAAATGTTTGTTCATCATGACAGAGAATGCCGATTTAATTGGCTCCTCTTGGGGATGTACCAAGCAACCTTTGAAAGAAGAAGGTACCAGCTACACACTGATTTGGTTCAGCTGGCAAACCAGAGTCTCAAGCCACTTGCATCTATTTTGTATTGCAAAGAACTAAGAAGATTTTTACATTTTTAAATGGTTGCGTAGAAAAGCACAAAAAAGAACATGTGAAAGAGACCATACATTGACTACAAAGCTAAAAGCCAGATATTTATCGTCTTGCCCTTTACAGAAAAGTCTGCCAATCCTTGACCTAAGCATCTTATTTGGTCAACCATAAATCTCCTTTTCTGCCTTATCCTCATGGGATGCTATGTACGCTACATTACACTGCTAATTTTACAAATTAGTTTAAAATGAATCAAACTAATGAACTGTGCAGCTCCTTTGGCCACATACAGTTATACACAGGATGGACTTTGGGGACATATGCCCAGAAGAACTGACTCAATCTCCCACAAGTATTTCGTGTTTACTCTGTGCAATGGAGTTAAAATGTAATGTTTTCTTGATCCATGAAATTCTTGGTAAATATCATAAAAGCCATCCCTGTTAATTATCAACAGCAAAATCTCTACAGTATCTAAGTCTGCTGCTAAAGTGGCTCAGGAAAGATCAAACACCCGGCTGTCCAGGGGAAAATGAGAGAGGACATTCATAAAGTAGGATTCTACATACAGACATGCTGTCAAGAATCTTCTCATTACTGTTTTGCCTTAAGTGATTGGTTTTCACAGAAGGCAGCACAAATGAGTTACTGAGAATACTGTTGACACACAAATGCTTTTAACACATTTTGCATACCACAGTGAGATTCAGGCTCAACGAACACTCTCCAATAGAAAGACTTGAGCCACGTTCACCATAGTTTCTTTCCATTGTTTACTGTGACTGACATTAGCTGCTGAGGATTTTATTTTTGCTTTGTTTTTTACCTTTAGCTGTGTCATGAATTTGACTTGGGACTTTAATCTGCTTTGGTGTTTTCTCAGTATTTCTGTGTTTTGACTTAATTCACTGGCTCTAGTAGAAAGTGAGCCTCTTAACAATTGTAGTGGTGCAATCTGCTACTTGCTCTTTCCTTAAAAGACATTAGGTGTTACTTTGCATGAACGTCCATCACAAAAGTGACTTTTCATAAAGAAACCATTTTAATGGATTTTTAATAAAAAGTCATGCTTCTTCAACGTTTTCGGGTACTTGATATTATTACATAAAACAAGGCAAGCATCTCAGATGACTTGTCACCATTTTCCTTGTACTGTAAGTTAGTAAATGAGTAACAGTCTCAAGTGAGTGCTCTCGACACTGCAGGAACCAACCAGCGTCCCCTCCACAGGCTAACATGCACTACAAGTCTTGTTTCAGAGTCTGTGTGCAATCAGGGACCCTGCAATTTATAAACACTGTAAATTACCTCTGGGATTGCAGCCTCAGACCTGACCAAGTGCTTCGCGTCACACACCACCTGTATGCTCATGGAATGTCCACCCCAGAGAAGGATGTGCATGCCACAAACGGGGGGAGAGTAGGAGAGCTATTCCTACAGTATAAAATACAGGAATGGGTGTTATTAGCAAAGTACGTGATATTGTTTTTGCCGCGATCTTTCTTAGGAAGTCAGTATGGTGATTAGCTTTGCAGAAAACAAACTGGGGAAGGAATCTCTGCCCAAAAGTATAGAAGACACGGCATATCTTCCTAAGGAGATGATTCAAATTGTTTCCCTGAGTACCTCTAAATAATACAACAATATCACTCTCAACAGGAGCTTCTATATCATCTGTGAATTCTCAATAAATGTCACAACTTGGGTGCAACTGCTAAGAAACATGTTCTTGAAGGTTCACATATTAATTTTTACTAAAGTTTAAAATTCCTAAAAACCCTTCTTTCCTGCTTTCCTCTGCCATATTGAATTCTCCAGAGGGCCAGCTATAGTAGATTGCGAAGGGCTATCTAGACCGGGCTTCCCTGGTGGCTCAGAGGGTAAAACATCTGCCTGCAATGTGGGAGACCTGGGTCTGAACCCTGGGTTGGGAAGGTCCCCTGGAGAAGGAAATGGCAACCCACTCCAGTACCCTTGCCTGGAAAATCTTGCCTGGTCTCAAAGAGTCGGACACGACTGAGCGACTTCACTTTCACTTTTCGCTTCTTGCAGCTAGACTGTAGGAAGCTGTATGATAAGGGGGAGCAAACAAGGGGAAACAGGAGCTGAGAGTCTACTGCTGCTGTAAACGGACTTTCTGCTCCTAGGCCGACTCTTCCCATGTTATCCCCACATTTGCTGACTCTTCCTGAGCTCTCTGGGAGCAGCCTCACTCGTTCCACTTTATGAAGCTTTCCTGGACTCTTTTCCATAGATTTTGAACACTGTACTTACTGGCTCAGATGGTAAAGCGTCTGCCTGCAATGCAGAAGACCTGGGTTCGATCCCTGGGTCAGGAAGATCCCCTGGAGAAGGAAATGGCAACCCACTCCAGTATTCTTGCCTGGAGAGTCCCAAGGACAGAGGAGCCTGGTGGGCTGCAGTCCATGGGGTCACAAAGGGCTGTACAAGACTGAGCGACTAACAGCCATGTAAATGATGTAAAACAGTATATAAAAAATACTATATTTTACATACAGTAAGATGAAAACATATATAAAGTATACACACAGAACGTGTGAGTGATGTTCGTCTCTCATACACGGAACATAACGGTCTGCACCGCCTGCAGCTCCACTCGGCCCTGGGCCCGCATGGCGCACGCGTACACTCGCTGAGCTTTTCATGCGCCGGCCGTGCTCTGAACACAGCGAACGCTTGAAAAGATGCATTAGCTATCTGCAAGCCGGAACACCGGCCGCGGGGCAGCCTCGCAGGAAGCCGCGTGTGGCCGCGCCCGCCTGCCTCTTCCCCGCTAGAGCCGGGCCGTGCCCCGAGTGCACAGGCCGTCAGAAGACGGCCGCAGCACTGCCCCGCCGTGTACCCGGGCACGGCTGCCGGAAACGCGGGGGCAGTCTCTCCCAAGTCTCACGGGGGCCACAGGAGAGAGGAGGGGCAGAGGGACGCCCCCCGGGATGTGTGCATCCTAACCGACGGCTCTCTCATCTCTTGCCTACTTACCTACGCGGTCGCAACGCACAGGCGCCCTGAGGGACGCGCGTCCATGCCAGGAAACACACAAACTCCCGGAGCGGCGTAAGCATCAGGCCCGAACCACTGGGTCCGCGCTCCGGCTTGCCTCCGCCGCCCACGAGGGGTGTGCACACAAGTGTGTGCACAGCTCACCCATTTAGCAAAAACTGGTTTTCCCCAAGGTTTTCCGAGTTCAGAGAAAGGTAGGGGCTGGGGCATAAGGACAATGTTGCTTTTGAAAAAAGCAGCGTGCTAATTTAATGAGCTAATAAGGGAATTCGTAAAGCAAGACAGCCCCACCCCAACCCCTCAGAGAAGAGAAGGGACGCCTGGATCAAAAGCATCTTCACTCAAACCTTCTAGAAATCCTGGGTGTTTCTCTGGGTTCATAAGTTACTCTACTAGGATACAACAATGTCTGGAACATTAACCCATCAGTCGTTATGCCAGTTTCTTAAACCAATGCTTAGCCTCACAGCCTGTCACCCACGGTGCGCTGCAGAAATTACAGCAGTGGGCTCACAACCACTCTCGCTCACCCGCCTCCCAGAACACACACAGGGCTTAATGCAGACGCTGCTGCAGCAGACTAAGCTCATCCTGTAACAACTTTCAAGGCTCCTGTGGGGTTTGTTCTTCTTTTCTTTTCCAAAATGGCTTAAACCTGTTATTTTATCTTCTTGTTGAATTTCTAAAGGCAGTGCCAGAATTTTGGTCACATACAAGATTCCAACAGCTTACGATTTTACATTTCTGTTCATATATGTGAGTCTTTAAAAATCAAAATGGCACAAATAATGGAAGCCAGTAATGCATCTTGGATCTTTTTGCTTTTGTAAAAAGCAAAAGCATACATTAGTATTAGCCTGAAAGATGGGTATATCTGTATTAGTTTAAGACTAAGCAAAGAATTTTTACTAATTTCTAATCTACATAGCAAAAATAAATCAATGAGCTTAAAAAAAATAAGTAGAAATATCAAGACATTAAAAACCACCAGGCCATGAGTGAAGATTAACTTATACTGTACCTCTATAGTTTGTGTGACATCAAAATTCATTCCCAGGATACAGTTTGTGTTTCCCAGCAGAAGGAAGCAAAAGATAGAAGCTACAGAAATAGGAGTCTGGTCCTGCCATCACGTCACTTAATTATGCTAGAACATAACAGTAGGATCAGCCACTGATGAGTCCTACAATTTAATTTTGGGAAGGTCATCACCCAGGAGCATCTATAATGCCACATGGTTGAGATAAGAGAAAACACATGGATCTTTTCTGTGCCTAGAAAAGCATCATAACTGAATTAACACAGATCCAAGAGCTAGATACTAGATACTGAAAATATATTCACTTTCTGCTATACCGCCAGTGGCTTCCTAAAATTCTGCTCAGAGTTGTTGCTGTTGTTTTGTGTCTACGTGTGTGTGTGTTTATGCTGTGGTACATAGTTCATCTGTGGCACAATGAAAACAAGCTTTGGATCCAGAAAGATGTATTTTCAGCTCTTCCCACCTATAGCCAGGGTCTTGTATAAGATGCTGATCTCTCTGAGCCTCAGTTTTCTTATACGTATCATATGAATACCAATGCTTATCTCCTAAGAATATCATGGAAAGTGACCGTGTTAGTCACTCAGTCGCATCTGAATCTTTGCAACCTCGTGGACGGCAGCCCGCCAGGCTCTGTCCATGGGATTTCCCAGGCAAGAATACTGGAGTGGGTTGCTGTTTCTCCTCCACGGGATCTTCCCAACCCAGGAACTGAATCTGGGTCTCTCGCATTGCAGGCAGATTCTCTACGATCTGAACCACCAGGGAAGCATATAATTAGGATAAAATGAAATAAGATGTGTAATGTGGTCATGTTACTAACGATGACTAGAACTGCCACTGACAGCATCCACTGCAGGTTAGTGAATTGTATATATAATACTCTTTGCAACCTCATGGACTATAGGCCACCAAGCTCCTCTCTCCATGGGATTTTTCAGGCAAGAACACTGGAGTGGGTTGCCATTTCCCCCTCCAGCAGATATTCCAGACCCAGGGATGGAACCTGAGTCTCCTGTCTCTCCTGCACTGGCAGGCAGATTCCTTACCACGGTGCCACTGCGAAGCCTGACATTAGATCCTCCAAAAGACTGTTCACTTCTGCGTCCCCTCCCCAGCACACTCCAGGCACCACTACAGGCCAGAGCTGAGACATGGCTATGAACACACTCCACCTGGGGGAGGAGGACTGCGGGGTCAAAAGCTATCAGGTGCCTGTGGGACACCCTGATGTCCATCAAGAAAACAGTTTTCCACCAGGAGACTTGGGAGGCTGGAAGCTCGGAAACGCTGATACAGACTTAATCCAGCTGCATGAATCCTAGTGGAAAACGGGATCCCAGACCACATATTCTCAGGAGTCTCAGAGGTACACTTGCTTTAAGTTTTAATTCCACATTTGACTACTTGACATGTACAGCAAAGGCATACCAAAGCCCAGGTGCCTTTTGTGGCAGACTGAACAGTGGGCGTTTCTAGACTCTAAGTGATCAGGAAGACAACATGGTTGAATGAATAAAATAATGAATTTGCAGAAAACAGCCAAATGTTTTCAGCCAATATTTGTGTTTTGGCAGCTTGCCTTTTTCTCCTGGACTTAGAATGATGACTAGCCCATTTCACCCAGGAAGATACTATGAAATCAGAAGCGCTCTCCTCTCTCAACTCCCATCTAAATACACATATGTTTCATGACTAATTTTTCTTTACTCAGATTAAATTGAGAAAGGGGTAAGTGGCAAAGAAGGAAATAAAAAATGGATTACCTGTCTTGCCTCAAACAGACCTTTTCAAAAGGTCAAGCTCATAAAATCGTTCTTTTTATTAAAATATCTAATCACGCTGGTGAAAACAGTAAATAGTATACAAATTGCTGTGACCTTCTAGATTTGAATTCACATCATGAACAGATTACTGTCAAAAGGACACAGGCTTCTCTTCCAGCCTACCCCTTTACTCACAAACGGTTTCTGGTAGGAGCGTAAAGGAAAAAACAAGCCCCAGGATCTAAAATGACAACATCACAGCTAATAGAGGAGTATTTAATATAGTCTTGTCCGAGAACGATGACCGTGCATTCTTGAACTACTAACTCTTTTCAGAGATTTCTCTATAGTCTGACTCGTGTGCCCCTCTCCTGGCACTGATCTCATTTTATCTTGTGTCAAAGTTATTGTCATATATATTAATCTTACATTCCCTACTGGACTATAAAGACCCTGCGGACAGGGACAATAACCACACGCTGATTGGTTAAATGATGTGACCCACAGTCCAATGGGATGTAAAGAACAAACACGATATTTTATGGGCTCTCTCCCGATCACACCAGATAGACACACATGCACGCGCGCGCGTGCACACACACACACTGAGTAAGCTATATTTACCCAGCTGCAGTCTGTCTGTAAGGAATTTGAACACTGTCATCAGACTGCAGCAGAAGCGGTGGCAGCAGCCAGCTTCTCAGGCTGTGGAGTGTTTCCTTGTTGGAGTCCCCTTGTTGACTTGCTCACGCAGGTTGATTACACCCCTGGCTACTGCTCTGTCAGTAGGTTTCCCTGAAAATAAGACGCTGCAATTTACAGGCAGAAACAATTCTGCACAAATAAGCCACAAACCTACTCATCCCTTCGTGCCTAGTTATGAGTCTCTTTAAAACACCCCTTGTGTTAGTGCTCGAAATAACCCCCAAGGACAGCGGGAGCCCCCGTTACATTTTACACCCCCACTGTTCCGTCTGGGTGTGAGATCACCTTCCAGATGTCAGGGGTCTTAAATGGCCCCTCTCTTTGTCCTTCCCAGTTCTGGGATCTATAAACTCCAGTCTGTTAAGTCACTGCTCTTAGTTAACAAGTTACGAGAAAAAGCCAGAGTGAATCAAAGACTCAAAGCTAATTTGGAGTGTGATGAGGCACTGACAAGCAAAATACAAGGGGGGAGCGCCAGAGCAGAGATGGGGAGCCTCCTTCTCCACAATAAGAGGGGAGCGCCAGAGCAGAGATGGGGAGCTTCCTTCTCCACAATAAGGGGGGAGCGCCAGAGCAGAGATGGGAAGCCTCCTTCTCCACAATAAGGGGGGAGCGCCAGAGCAGAGATGGGGAGCCTCCTTCTCCACAATAAGGGGGGAGCGCCAGAGCAGAGATGGGGAGCCTCCTTCTCCACAATAAGGGGGGAGCGCCAGAGCAGAGATGGGGAGCCTCCTTCTCCACAATAAGGGGGGGGGGTACCAGTGCAGAGATGGGGAGCCTCCTTCTCCACAATAAGGGGGGAGCGCCAGAGCAGAGATGGGGAGCCTCCTTCTCCACAATAAGGGGGGGGGTACCAGTGCAGAGATGGGGAGCCTCCTTCTCCACAATAAGGAGGGGGTACCAGCGCAGAGATGGGGAGCCTCCTTCTCCACAATAAGGAAGGGGTGCCAGTGCAGAGATGGGGAGCTTCCTTCTCCACAATAAGGGGGGAGCGCCAGAGCAGAGATGGGGAGCCTCCTTCTCCACAATAAGGGGGGAGCGCCAGAGCAGAGATGGGGAGCCTCCTCCACAATAAGGGGGGAGTGCCAGAGCAGAGATGGGGAGCCTCCTTCTCCACAATAAGGAAGGGGTGCCAGTGCAGAGATGGGGAGCTTCCTTCTCCACAATAAGGGGGGAGCGCCAGAGCAGAGATGGGAAGCCTCCTTCTCCACAATGAGGAGGGGGTACCAGCACAGAGATGGGGAGCTTCCTTCTCCACAATAAGGGGGGGTGCCAGCGCAGAAATGGGGAGCTTCCTTCTCCACAATGAGGAGGGGGTACCAGCGCAGAGATGGGGAGCCTCCTTCTCCACAATAAGGGGGGGTACCAGAGCAGAGATGGGGAGCCTCCTTCTCCACAATAAGGGGGGGGTGCCAGCACAGAGATGGGGAGCTTCCTTCTCCACAATAAGGTGGGAGTGCCAGAGCAGAGATGGGGAGCTTCCTTCTCCACAATTTAAAATAAAACAAAATGAAAGCCACTCCACCATATTAAGACAATTTTTCCTAGACTAGCTTGGCAGTGGATTCCCAGGCAATGAGGAAATCCTAATGGCCTGCCAACCACTGGAGCAGGTCCTCATTTCTAATTACACATATTTCCATGAATTATAACTTTGTGTTTTGTCTGTTCAACCAGTGTGGAAGCCAGCTGAGAACCACATCAACTTCTCCATGATCTCCTTTTATTCTGAATAATAAAATATTATTGTTAAATGTTTGTAAACAACATTGTTAAAGCTACATAAGCAAGCACCAGTAACCTCTTTACTAGTCATTATGTAATTTCTAGCTTTGGAGATTATTATTAATAATTTCATAAAAGCATTTCTCAGGAGTTTGTTGTAGTTGCTGCTTCTACTGAATAGCTAAGAATAAATGAAATTCCTAGGTTAAACGTGATAAATATTTATAAGCTTACTGAGACAAATTATTTTTGAAATAGGTTTTGTCAACATTCCAGTGTAATGCAGAATTCCCATTCATTGAATCCTTAACAGCAACAGACATCTTAAAACCAAATGATTTTTTAAAACTATTGATAGGGGAAATCAGAAGAATGTTATCATTAAATTTTACTTAACTTTGATAATGACGGGGGATCATTTTCCATGTTTATTAACCATTTACAGTTTCTGTACTATATAATCATTTTTTCTTAACACTAAAATATTGACTTGTTTTTGGAAAAAGGATTCAAAGAAGAAAGTTAATTTGAATTAGTTTCACAGTATACTCTTGCATAAATAACTTCCAGAGATGCTAAAGGAACTAGAGTAGAAATAATTTTTCTAATTGTTTGTAGATTTCTTGTTGCAGCTTGTCTGATGGTGTCAGTAATCTGTAAAAGTATTGCAAATAATCCATTGTCCTGTAGAATACACTGCTGTCTGGCAGCCAATATGCCAAATGGAAACAGTTTCCTTCATCTAAGATAGAGGTCATAATATTCTTTCTGAAGAATACAAAATATAGCCATGGATAATTCAGACAGAGGGGCACTAAAACATATGGTCATTCGAAAAATAAAAAATTTCTGCATAGTCATAAATATATGTTTATAAGGAGCAATAAAAATGATTCTAGCTCAGTCAGTGCCTTGATACTAAGGCACAAGATTAAAACATTAAAAAATACAGGTCTGCACTCAGCACCATTTTATTGTGAAAAGCCAACAGAATGAAAATTTAAGTCACCTCTACCTACTTGCCATCTGAATCATTCAAATGTTGGTTTCTAGGAGTAACTTGATATTTCTTAGAATGCACATTAAAATTGTTAATAGCGCAGATGTTTTATTTATGCCCAGACAGAAAAAAGATCCTGCAACCAACTTTCTAGAATGTTCCCAATTGAGATTTATTTCTACCTCTGAGAAGTTTGCTTTAGATGGAAGGTCACCACTTTTTAAAATTGAAGTATAGTTGATTATGGTATTGTATTAAGTTACAGGTGTACAATAGAGTTATTCACAATTTTTAGAGGTTATACTCCATTTGTAGTTTTTATGAAATACTGGCTATACTCCCAGTATTGCACAATATATCCGTGCAGCTTATGTTCTACATAATAGGTTGCACCTCCTCACCCTCCATCCTTTTACTGTCCCACTCGCCTCCCCTCTCCCCATGGCGACTGGTAGCGTGTTCTCTGTGTCTGCAAGTCTGCTCCTTTTTCGTTGTCGTCACTACTCGGCTATTCTCTGAGGTTCCACAGATAAGGGACATCATACAGTATTTCCTTCTCAGTCTGATATATTCCACTTAGCATAATGCCCTCCAGTCCGTCGATGCTGCCACCAATGGCAAAGCTGCATGCTTTTCTGCCTGAGTAGTATTCTATTGAATGTATTTACTACATTTTCTTCATCCTTCTGCTGATAGCCACTTAGGTAGGTTCAGTATCTTGGCAATTGTAAATAATGCTGCTATGAATATTAGGGCATATTTTTTAAAAATCGTTGCTTTTTTTTTTTCCAGATACATACCCAGGAATAGAATTGAAAGAAATGTCAACCCATTCCAATATTCTTGCCTGGAACATTCCATGGACAAAGGAGCCTGGTGGGCTACAGTCCATGGGGTTGCAAGAGTCAGACATGACTGAGCGTGCATGCACACTACAGTGGTTCTATTTTTAGTGTTGTTTTTTTTTTAAGAAAGCTCCATACTGCTTTCCACAGTGGCTACACTAATTACATTCCCACCAACAGTGTACAAGGGTTCCTTTTTCTCCACAGTCACATCACCTGTATTTGTGATTTTTCTGATGACAGCCTTCTGATGGGTGTGAGGTTTGGATCTCATGGTGCTTTGGATTTGCATCTGATGCTTGGTGATGTTGAGCATCTTCTCATGTGCCTGTTGGATATCTGCATTCCCTCTTTGGAAAATGTCCGTCCAGTTCTTCTGCCCATTTTTTTTTTTATTGAGTTGTATGAGATGTTTATATATTTTGGATATTAACCCTTTGTCAGTCATACCATTTGAAAATATCTTCTCCCATTCAGGAGGCTGTCTTTTCATTCTGTTGGTGCTTTCCTCTGCTCTGCAAAAGTTTCTAAGTTTAATTAGGCCCCATTTGGTTATGTTTGCTTATATTTCCTTTGATTTTGCTGTGTTGTGTGTGTGTGTGTGGGTGTTGTCATGTCCAACTCTTTGCGATCCCATGGACTGTAGACCGCCAGGTTCCTCAGTCCATGGAATTTCCCAGGCAAGAATACTGGAATGGGTTGCATTTCCTTCTCAAGGGGACCTTCGCAGCCCAGGAATTGAACCCACATCTCTTGCATCTCCTGCATTGGTAGGTGGGTTCTTTACCAGTGAGCCACCTGGGAAGCCTTCCTGTAGGAGACAGATCCAAAAAAACATTGCCATGATTTATGTCAGCGTATTTTGCCTATATTTCTCTTTAGGAGTTCTATGGTTTCCAATCTTACATTTAGGTATTTAATCCATCTTGAACTTATTTTTGTGGATGGTGTTAGAGAATGTTCTAATTTCATTCTTCTACATGTAGCTGTCCAAGTTTCCAGGCATCATTTATTGAAGAAACTGTCTTTCCTCCACTGTATACTTTTCCCTCCTTTGTTGTTGGTTAACTGACCATAGGTGCAAAGGTTTATTTCTGGGTTCTCTATTCAGTTTCATTGATCGATGTGCCTGTTTTTGAAGTGGTCACCACTTTTTGTTCCAGTTGACTTTCATAAGTTATACGGACTTATGACCTTGATGGAGAGCCTCCATAGGACCAACTGCACAGGACCGTATGAGTCTTAAATGATTCTCATCTCAGGTCTGCACTTGGCCCAATTTCCCTGCTTCTCCCTGTTCCCTGCTCCCGAGCTGGTCCTCATCCTTCTTAACAGTCAACTTGAGCCAAATAATTAGTCATCTAAGATTGCACAAGGAAACAACAACGATAACACTTAGCTCAATAACAATAAATTAAGAGCTTTTCTCCTAAAATTTTAGAATGAGCAAATAAGGAGGCAGTTAGAAATGAAGTGATATATTTTCAAAAGAGCTGCAAATAGTTTGCAAAGGAAAACTGAAGTTACATTTTATAGTCAAAGAGCATATTTGCTCGAAAATCTGACCAGGGGTTTTCTGGTCACACATGGGACAAGTTCTCACATGCTGACACTGACCTCACTGACTTATCGGGAACATGTGGTGACAAAGATATGTCTAATGTTATTACTGGAATAATGCCATACTGATGTACAAGGTAAACTGTGCTATTTATTAGGACCGAAGGCTTCCCAGGTGGCACAGTGGTAAAGAATCTGCCTGCCAGTGCAGGAAATGCAGGTTTGATCCCTGGGTCAGGAAGATCCCCTGGAGGAGGAAATGGCAACCCACTCCAGTATTCTTGCCTGGAGAATCCCAGGGACAAAGGAGCCTGGCGGGCTACAGTTCATGGGGTCGCAAAGAGTCAGACACGACTCAGCAACTGAGCATGCACAGAGGAAATGAACTCTACAGCATATTTAGATCAATCGGATTTGATATATATTTGCACAGTTTATATCTCAAAAATAATACTTTTATAAATCTCAGGTCAAAATACCATCTATGAATATAGAAAATGATGCATTTTCTCACTGGAAATGATTAATACAGAATGAGAATCTCTCATTAAGAACAGAAACAAAACCACAGAATAGAATCCAGATAGAAATAATCTGTGTGGTATCTATTGGTAATTATAGCTGTTATCTTTATCTTTGGAAAATAAGGATGAAGATTTCAAACAATTATTTTTGGTTTGGGGAACTTACTATAGAAATACTTACAAATCAATTAAATATAATGGTGTAACATGAACTTAGGTATCATTTGATTATTAATTAGTATTGATCTTTCAGATTCATGTGCAAACTGAAATAAAATAATATATGTAATTATAGAGTTTAAAATGTTTGCACATGTGTTTCACCTATTTTTAATAAATCAAATTATAGTAACCTAGGTAACTCCCTAGGTTATTTAACTTATACACAGAATGCATCATGTGAAATGCCAGGATGGATGAATCACAAAGTGGAATCAAGATTGCCAGGAGAAATAACAACCTCAGGTAGGCAGATGATACCACTCTAGTGGCAGAAAGTGAAGAGGAACTAAAGAGCCTCTTGAAGAGGGTGAAAGAGGAGAGGGAAAAAGCTGGCTTAAAACTCAACATTCAAAAAACTAAGATCATGGCATCTGTTCCCATCACTTCATGGCAAATAGGAGGGCAAAAAGTAGAAACAGTAACAGGTTTTCTTTTCTTGGGCCCCAAAATCACTGCAGATGGTGACTGCAGTCATGAAATTAAAAGATGCTTGTTCCTTGGAAGGAAAGCTATGACAAACCTAGACAGCATATTAAAAAGCAGAGATATTATTTTGCCGACAAAAGTCCATATAGTCAAAGGTATGGTTCTTCCAGTGGTCACGTACAGATGTGACAGCTGGACCATAAAGAAGAGTGAGCACCAATGAATTGATGCTTTTGAACTGTGATGCTGGAGAAGACTCATGAGAATCCTTGGACTGCAAGGAGATCAAGCCAGTCCATCCTAAAGGAAATCAACCCTGGATAGTCATTGGAAGGACTGATGCTGAAGCTGAAGTTCCAACACTGGCCACCTGATGCGAAGAACTGACTCACTGGAAAAAACCCTGATGCTGGGAAGGATTGAAGGCAGGAGGAGAAGGGGACGACAGAAGATGAGACGGTTGGATGGCATCACTGACACAATGGACGTGAGTTTGAGCAAACTCCGGGAGAGGCTGAAGACAGGGAAGCTTGGCGTCCAGTGGGGTCTCAAAGAGTCAGACACAACTTAGCAATAGAACAGCAACAAGGCAACTCCCAGACATTAGTGAGTTTCTAAGTCCATCATCATATAAATCATTTTATCAATAGACAACCTTTTGCCTGAATCACCTGTCCAGGAAGGTTTTGCCAAAGGTCTGGATTGCTCTGCCAATTCCTGCCAGTTTTCTTGAGGATCAGGAAATCAAAATCACACTGGACCCTTCACAGCAAGGGATAAAGTATATGCTGGGGACATAAACAGAAGGCAAACTATTCTGTGGGCTACAGAGTGGGAGTGGGAGTAGGGGGATGAAGGTGTCCTTCATTCAGCACACATCCACGTGCTCCTACCATCACGTGGTACCACATCGATCCTCCTGTCTGAGTAGTGTTTTGTCAGTTGTAACACAACAAAATCCATTCATATGAATATAATTCCCTTGGGAGAACATGCATGGACTCATCAATGGCATATTGACATACAAGTCTAAGATCTATTATTTATATTAATTACAGTGCTAATTGGATGATGGAATCCCAGTAACATCGTGACTCTCTCTTAGGGCTGATTTCCCAAAAAGCAAATACAACAAAGAATATTTTCTACCCATTTCACAGGGAGACCTATTAAATAGCAATTTTACACTGGAGAAGATTTTAACCTCTCCTCAGAGAAATATTTGCCAAGGCATACATCTTCAAGGAAATGATGAATTTATTATTAAGATTGCTTTTTGGATAAAGTGAAGATATGAAAAATGACAAATGCGTTCATTATTAACCAGAAGCAATGTTTGAGCACCTATCTTAACCACTTTTATACAGTCTTTAAAAGGTAATCTTACTGGATTCATATAACTAAGACATTATATAATAATTTTAAAATGCCTTAAGTAAATAACTTGGGATGTTTTGTTTTTTTGTTTGTTTAATATGAAAAGATATCCATATTAAATCATGCCCACTGGCACATTTCTCAGTTACTGAAGCCACACTACTTGGATTTTCTTTGATGTAGTTATTGCTTCCTTAACTTAACTGGCGGCAAACAAAATTTTGCTTACAGGTATCCTAGAGGAGTGTGTGCAGAGGTCAGCCCTCTGATTATCTCCTCCTGTTCGGGGACATCCCCCGCGCATAAACCCCACGTGCGCAGCACTGAGATGGGCCCGCCGTGCTCAGGGCCTCATCCACAGTGGCGCGCACTGGGCCTGCCATCCAGCAGACACCAGAGAGATGGTTGGAGATCAATGAGCAACTGGATCAGTCACCGTACTAAGACTCGTGGTCACTACGGAGAACAGAGAGAGAAACCCACGAGGCTCTGCCCTGGAAGGCTACTGCAGGCTTTCGCTGTGCCCACATCAAAGCGCCCTTGTCTCCCCGAGTGCTTTCTGTGACTCATGAGGGGCCCCGTCTTTCCTGGCCAGGCTGGGGGAGCTGAGTTACTGTCACTGGGTGTGGCCCTCGGCCAGTACAGAAGGGAACCTGGCGTGTGACTACTTCAGCTCCCCCACCCCGAGTGCGGAGACACAGAGGACGGAAGCTCAGCTTCTCAGAGCCATGACCTGCTCGACAGCGCACCCACTTCCCTCCCCTTCTCCTGAAAGTGATGTCAAGATCAACTTCAGAAGAAATTACTTACACTCAAATCCTTGTTTCAGTCTTGACTTTTGGGACAAGCAACTTGCATTCTGGTAGGAAATGCCAACTTTAAGTCATAGAAGTAAAATATTAAAAGGAGCAGAGGCCATGTGGAAGTGCAGATCCAGGGCTCTGAAAGCTCATGGGCGGGGCTGTACTTGGAAGGACTGACTCAAGATGATGCCCTCAAGAAAGAACCAGGGGTTATATTCCAAATCCACTGCTGTAGGTTGAGCCTCCCTTGATTAGGGTATACACACAAGAAGAAATTAAGACTATTCTTAACAAAGTTAAAGAAACAAGAAACATACGGAGGCCATACAACAGACTTGAATGGGGAACACGGTGAGTTTGGCTGGACCACAGACCTCATGAAGGTGGCCAGCGGGAGGATGGGCTACAAAGGGACTCTGATGTGTCTCTCTGACCAAGAATTGCGACTGTTACGTAGGTGATGGAGAGCCTGGACAACTTTTTAGAAAGGAAGCAACATGGTCAGAACGTGCCTTAGGAAGACTGATCTGTTTATTGCGTAAGACAGATTAGAACTGGGAAAGGAGTTGTGAAATCCCTGTAGAAGGCTGGCGCCCAGAGGTAAGGTTACAGCAGAGGGAAAGACAAAGAAAACAGATGTATGTATCAGCCACAGCCGGACTGGCTGTGAGACAAGGACGTGACCACAGAAAGAAGCAAGTAGAGCCCGCAGAGAAAGCTGAGTCAGACAGACTTGGGCTTGATCCAGGGAGAGAGCTGGCAGGCTCTCTCAGCTTTCTGAGACGTGAACATTTTCATTCGCAAGAAAGAGAAAAGGACACACCCCACTGGCTTGGGAGGCATGAAACATAATACATTTGAAGTCCAGCGAGGGCCTGGAGAACACTAAGCATGTGATTAATTGATGGCAGTTACTGTCACTGTCGTTAAAGCATTAATAAGTAAGCAAAGTGCTTAAAAAACGATATCCCCAAAGCCAAACTTAGCCAAAAATATTAACTTGTTAAAATAAAGAATTTACAACGGAATGGATAAACAACAAGATCCTACTGTATAGTGCAGGAAGCTATATTCAATATCCTGAGATAAACTGTAATGGAAAAGAATATATACGTGTATAACATGTATACTTTATTATACAGCATAAATTGTACAGTACAATGTTAACACAACATTGTAAATCAACTATACTTCAATAAAATACATAAAATACGATTTACCAATCAGAAGAGGGGTGAGGTCTATCAGCCTAGCATTAATTATTAAAGACAGGAAGGCGAAAGACGAACAGGTGGGGACCTAACATAGAATCCAGCGCATGAGTCCATGTGAACCATTGAATGTACGCTTCTGCGTCTGCCTCCGTGGATCTCAAGACCACTCTGAGCTCGTGACTTGGTTTCGGTTGTAGGTCTCACTATGGTAACATAAAACACAGGCTGGGCAAGCCAACTTGACAAATCTGCTTTCTGCTGCGAAGGTGGTATTTTTTTAAATGAAGTCTGATAAAACACTGAATTAAAATTTATATATAGTCTCACGTGATTACACTCTCAAAGACAAATTCAAGTTTCTAAGAGTATCAACCTAAAGATCCCACTTTAGGCAAGAAGAGTTTAGCAAAACCACTTGTTTATTTATTTCACTTCTCACACAGTGCCTGGCACATGATGGCCTGGCACACTCCTGCATGAATGATTCAGCTGGGCGACTCTGTTCATTCTGACCTTGGCCTATGTGCATCATCAGCTGCAGTAGGTAAGAAGGAACCATGACCAACTTCAGCAAGTCTCTTAACAGATATGACACGATGGATCTTTCAATTCAATATGGGGAAGTTCTGTACCATGAGATACCACGGTCAAAGGGACAGCAACATTGGCTTTCATTGCAACTAAAACTCAAATAAAATAGAAACATGATAACCCATGGTTTATCATTTTTATATAACTTTGAAGCAAGGTTCTCTTCCCACCGGCACAGAAAGTTACACAGAACAAACCTGAAGGCAGGGCACATACTGACACAATGGGAAGAATCCTTGACTGCGAGCTAAGAAACCAGGAGAGAACTCCGCTCTCACCTCTGTCATATACTAGCTGGGTGATACCAGTCACTCTGCAGGCGCCTGCCAGGACTCAGTTTCAATAAATGTTCATGAGACTGTCGGATTAGATGATCATGAAAGTTTCCACAAGTTCTAAAATCCCCCTTGAAGCTTCTATTTCTCTTTAGACAATACAGATCTGATCTTCTCACTCTCTTTTGATTTCATAGTGGAGTTTGCACAGATAAATAACAAAAAGTAATAAAATATTCATTGCAACCTATGTCAATTTTTCTGACTTAAAAAATCCCCTCAAATCAGGGAATTCCTGTTCTTGAACATAGCACCAATAATATTTATTATTTATTACAGCCAGCAGGGCAGAGCAGCTATTTCAGATCCTGGCAGTTCACCCCAGGTGCTCAGTGAATACTGATGACCCAGTCTGTGTCTAAAGGAAACAGATATTCTATTGGGGAAAAGAAACCAGGTTTCCTTTCAAGACATTACAGGAAACATTGTTACAGAACTTGATTTTTCACTGCTTAGCATTTTGTTTCTAGCGTAGACTTTTCGAGATCGACTGTTCTTTAATTCATCCACGACTGCATATTAGTAGCAGAGTTATTCTCTCTCTACCTAGAAACTTCACTATCAAAAAGCCTGAATTCTCTAGGGGTTATTTTCTATGTCTTTGTTGCAGACGCACGAAAATTCTAAGGCTTCTTCGCAATGTTAATTGGAAAGAAACACTTGGATGACTCTTTAAGGACTCTTTAAACAGGGCCTTTCAAGCAAGCATTCTTATGTTTACCAATAATCAGATCAAATGAAGATTAAATGTTCTGTTCCTTATGTGGGCATTTGGCTATCATTCTCAGACAGAATAGAACAAGTTTCTATGATAATAAACATAGCTGAAAGACCAGCGTGGCTTCTACAGGTTATCAAAATGTTTGCAACATATACACCAAGATCCAAACCCAAAAGTACACCATTTGCCTTTCACAGTAAATCAGTGGTGAAATGAAAACTGCCTAAGAATATACAAAACAGAGATGTGTTCAATCACGTACAAACTACAGGAGCCCCTCCGCTGGTCCTCTGTTCCAACGTCCATAATGTCGACAACCAGAGTCAGGTGGGGGCTCACAACCTGCGACGTGCAAGAGAAGGGGAGGAGGGGGGCTGTGGAGATGCTTACGCCAGCATCCAGACCAACCCCAGGCCCACCTGGGGTCTGTAAAGACATTTCCGGAGTCCCCAGGGACAGAGCCAGGGCCAACCATGTGGCTGGGCCAGAGGCCCGCGTCACGGCTGTTTCCCAGCATGCTCAGCTCGAAGCAGGGGTCTGGAGTTTCACCCCGACTTTCCCAGCCCCTCCGTCCTCCCAGTTACCGGGCGCTTTTGGCTCTCTATCCCATCTACTCACTAATTCCTTACCCCTGCTCCAGTCTCTACCCAGACAGCCTGGGACAGTCCTGCCTTGCTCTGAAAAGACGATTTCCCCATTGCTCCTGGACTACAAAAAACCATTATTTCAATAACAGTTTTGGGTCACTTGACTGCGTTCCATACATTAACTTATTGAACACTCACAATAGATCTATGAATGAGCACTATCATTACCTCTATTAGTAGCTGAGGAAACAAGTAGAAAAGCATCAGAATCACCCTAGGGTCCTCGTGGCTGTTCCGCAGCTCAGCCGTGTCCGACTCTGCGGCTCCATGCACGCCAGGCTTCCCGGAGCCTATAGTATGTCAAGAACCTGAGGTCTGAAATCACACAGTGGGGCTCAATAGTATTTTCCACTAAACCCTACTGCTTTACTATATCACAGTGTGATATGAATTACCTAAAACGTATTAAAATTTATTGAGATTTGCTTTATGTATGACTTAGTAGGTGAATTTTTAAGTGAACAATATATAGTTTAAAAATGTGTGCATATTTTATAAGATATACATACATGAGCTTTACATACAAGTCTTAATAAATTAAGCTTGTACGTTGTGTTGTTCAAGTTTTCCTTATCCTTGCTTACTTTTCATTTTCTTGATCTATAGATAATTGAGAGATATATATGAATATGGCTTCCCTGGTGGCTCAGAGGTTAAAGTGTCTGCCTCCAATGCTGGAGACCCAGGTTCCATCCCTGGGTTGGGAAGATCCCCTGGGGAAGGAAATGGCAACCCACTCCAGTATTCTTGCCTAGAGAATCCCATGGAAGGAGGAGCCTGGTAGGCTACAGTCCACAGGGTCGCAAAGAGTCAGACATGACTGAGCAAATTCACTTTCACTTTCACTTTCTTTCACCATCATGATAGGAGAGCTCTGTAATTTTACAAGTTTGCTTTGCTTCTACGTTAGGCTTTTCTGTTATAGCATATAATTCGAGGATCATCATTTTCATAGTCTAGCTTTCTGGGGAATTTCAGTGAACTCATACGGGAAGAAAAACATTGGTTAAACTGATTGATGTGTGTGTGTGTGTGTGTGTGTGTGTGTGTGTGTGTGTGTGTATGTGCACGCGTTCAGTTGTGTCTGACCCTTTGTGACCCCGTGGACTGTAGCCCGCCAGGCTCCTCTGATCGTGGGATTTTCCAGGCAAGAATACTGAAGCCAGCTGCCATTTCCTCCTCCAGAGGATCTTCCCGACCCAGGGATTGAACCCACATCTCTTGCGTCTCCTGCGTTGGCAGGAGGATTCTTCACCAGTGTGCCCCCTGGGAAGCCTCAAATTTGATTCAAACTCAAGTATAAAGAAAATTCACTTACACTTTACAAAATTATTTACATTTTGAATAAAAAATATTCTTTTATTTAAAAACTGGAGTAAATATTTTACTTGTGGAATGTTTTTTTAAAATTTGTGGGCCTAACTATTTTTGTGCAGAGTTGTTTCCTGAACTGCTTGAATCTCACCAAGACTTTTAATCTCAAAGAAAGCTGGTTTCAGGCTCACAAAATTTGCTTTCATCCAGACCAATATTTCTCCAACTTCTATCCACTCTAAAAAATTCTACTGAAATATTAACATTCCTACAATTAATTCATAAATGTTATTTTTTCATTGCCCATCAAACACAGTAGATGTCATAAAGTCAAGGCCTCTACAATTTAACTTCAATTTTCACCTTGAGTCCTTTTGCTTACAACTATGCTATAATCAAAGCATTATTTGTTTCACTCCGATGGTGATCTGCATTTTCTGCCTTATGTTCACATGATTCTTTCTGTTTGCAAGGCTCTTTTCTTCCCATCTTTGTATAAAAATTTGCAATCCTGTGCAGCTAATTTCAAATGCTGCTTCTTTTGTGAAGCTCAAACCTTCTACCAGATGGGACCTTACTACTCTACTGAAACTAGGGTTGTCTTTCAGCTTTTAGTAAATGAACATCCATCCTTTGGTTTGGTTAATTGCACGTTTGTTTTACCTCTCTCTGACCCATTAAACTCCAGGCAATCTGAGTGCAAAGAGTATTTTATTTATTTCTTTATTGCCCAAACACAAAGCTGAATAGATATTTTTTCAAAAAGCTCATACTTTTCTGAAATGGCCAAACCCTAGCATAAGTCTAATATTTGACAAGCAGCCTTGAAACTAATGCAGAGCCTTGTAGGTCCATATTCCATAATCTACACTCATTATATCTCTCAACTTTGTTAGACACAGATAACTACAACTCTGTCATATAATGGATCCCCCTCTTCTGAAAAATAACTATTTAGCAGAGAATTGTGTTTCTTAAAAAAAAAAAAAAAAAGTTTAGTACTTTTTAAAACTAAAACAACTTACTGTTAAAATGTACATATGACTTTTCTGAGATTGTAAACAATATTTTTTAAAAACTTTAAGATTAAAATAGTTAATTCTAAATTTAATTATTTTTCCTTCCTGCATACAATGAGTAGTACATTTCATAGAATTATTTTATGTCTGACTGAGTATCTTCCCTGTTCTGATTGCAATGAGGAAAATCTTAAGTGAATCAGCTATTGAAAGAACTCATGTTATTTCTGTAAGCAACGGTTTCAATTCCGAAAGAATGACAAAGTTGAATTTCAGCTACAGAAATATGACTCTTCCCTGCCTCAGTGAAAAAAAAATCCAGTTTCCCTATTTCTTTTCAGGAATCAAATTACATTTTTTTATGTTACTAATAAATCACTCTGAAAGAGGAAAAAGCAGGAGAAAATGAAAAGCAGGAAACTGTATCAAGTAATGGTCCTTCTGCTTTCTTAGTGGCAATTTTATATCCTTTGCTAATCTGAAGTGAATAAAAATATTTCAATTCCAACTTGTGGTTTATATGACACAACATTCACTTTTCTTTTACATTTATTATATACAAATGTACACTTTGCAATGCTATATAACTTTTTTCACAAGTTCTACATCTTGTTTAACATAAGGAGCAAAAAGGAAATCTCAAAGTAATAAATGAAGAAGTCTTTACACCACAACTGCACTGGCTATTTCTGCTACATATATGGCACTTGTTTCCTGATACAATTATTCTCCATGAGGTCAGATCATTAAATTCCATGTATGTCTGTTACCACTGAATCTCCAGTGTTTACAGCAGAGTCCCTGACAGAACATAAACTCCTAATAAATATTTGTTAACTGACCTGACGACTAATTAATAGTCATTAGTCAGAAGTAGTTTTTGATCAGTAGCATTGAATGCCTTCTGGTATTTAATGTCATGAATATTTAATTGAAGCTAATGACAAGAATTAGAGATGTTTAGCACAAAGTATGAAAATATTTGTGCTAAAACTGGGGTGGGACTTCCTTGATAGCTCAGTTGGTAAAGAATCTGCCAGCAACACAGGAGACCCGAGCTTGATTCTCCAAGCCAGGCTTCAACATTATGTGAACCGTGAACTTCAAGATGCATTTAGAAAAGGCAGAGGAACCAGAGACCAAGTTGCCAACATCCGTTGGATCATTGAAAAGGCAAGAGAGTTCCAGAAAAACATCTATTTCTGCTTTATTGACTATGCCAAAGTCTTTGACTATGTAGATCACAAGGAGACTGTGGAAAATTCTTAAAAGAGATGGGAACACCAGACCATCTTACCTGCCTCCTGAGAAAACTGTATGCAGGTCAAGAAGCAACAGTTAGAACTGGACATGGAACAACAGATTGGTTCCAAATTGGGAAAGGAGTACATCAATGCTGTATATTGTTACCTGCATTATTTAACTTATATGCAGAGCACATCATGCGAAATGCCAGGCTGGATGAAGCAGAAGCTGGAATCAAGATTGCTGGGAGAAATATCAATAACCTCAGATACACAGATAACACCACCTTTATGGCAGAAAGTGAAGAACTAAAGAGCCTCTTGATGAAAGTGAAACAGGAGACTGAAAAAGTTGGCTTAAAATGCAACATTCAGAAAACTGATCATGGCATCTGGTCCCATCACTTCATGGCAAATAGATGGAGAAACAACGGAAACAGTGAGAGATTTTATTTTGGACGTCTCCAAAATCACTGCAGATAGTGACTGCAGCCATGAAATTAAAAGACGCTTGCTCCTTGTAAGAGAAGTTATGACCAACCTAGACAGCATATTGAAAAGCGGACATTTTTTGTTAATAAAGGTCTGTCTAGTCAAAGCTGTGGGTTTCCCAGTAGTCATGTATGGATGTGAGAGTTGGACTATAAAGAAAGCTGAGGGCCGAAGAATTGATGCTTTTGAACTGTGGTGTGAAGATTCTTGAAAGTCCCTTGGACGACAAGCAGATCAAACCAGTCAATCTGAAAGGAAATCAGTTGTGAATATACATTGGAAGGACTGACCTGAAGGTGAAACTCCAATACTTTGACCACCCGATGCAAAGAACTGACTCATTTGAAAAGACCCTGATGCTGGGAGAGATTGAGGGCAGAAGGAGAAGGGGACGACAGAGGATGAGATGGTTGGATGGCATCACCGACTCGATGGACATGAGTTTGAGTAAACTCCGGGAGTTGGTGATGGACAGGAATCCCTGGCATGCTACAGTCCATGGGGTCACAACTGAGCGACTGAACTGTACTGAAAACTGGGGTAAAGATTTCACACACATTATTTGGTTTTCTTATGTTATTTGTAGCCAGTTGGAAAAGGCACTTAGCCACTGGGAAAGTGCCAGATAACAAAATATATGTGTAATATGCTGTGCTGGGCTTAGATGCTCAGTCATGTCCGACTCTTTGCGACCCCATGGACTGTAGCCTTCCAGGCTCCTCTGTCCATGGGGATTCTCCAGGCAAGAATACTGGATAGGGTTGCCATGCCCTCCTCCAGGGGATCTTCCCAACCTGGGATCAAACTCAAGTCTCCCTCATTACAAGCGGATTCTTTACTGTATGAGCCTCCAGGTAAGCCCATATGTGTAATATGCACATGGAACTCCATATGAGGTACTGCCATTTTTCACATTAGAATAAAAGATGACCAATTAGTGAGCTACAGAACCATAATTACACTTCCCAACATCTTGTCACTTAATCCGTAGAAAGCTATGCTTGAGAGATGCTCCTTGAAAATCAACTTGGGAAATGCCTCAGGGAATATCGTTCACACACACACACACACACACTCATACACACACACACACACACTCACATACACACACACACACACACACACACACAGGGCACATGGCATAGTAAAACCCTAAGAAGGCTATTTTATATCTTCTAAAACATGTTTTGGGAAATTTTCATTTTAAGATGGTTTTGTTTTAATAAATTAAAAAAGGAAAGAATCTCCATAATGATGGAGAAAATATTAAGTTGTATAGGAATTTGCTTCCAAGCTCACCCCTGCATAGAGGACTATCACCATCTCATCTGAACCACCAGAGCTACGTTGTAAAACAGAAATACAAGGCAGGCCACTTAGGCAATTTTAACTATTCTGGGAACCACGCTAACAAATTAAGAAAAGAAACATGTGAAATTAATTTTACCTGTACATCTTATTCAACATAATGGATCTAAAATCTTCTCATCTCAGTATCTAATGAAAATAGAAATTATTCCTCAGATGGTCTACTTCCTCTTTTCATATAGTATCTTTGAAATCTTGTGGGGTTTTTTTTGCATTACAGCTTAATCATATGCTAAAATTTCAAAGGTCAAATATAGTCCTAGTAAAACAATGAAAATATACTTAATGTAAGTTTATTTTACACTGCATCAGTTTTTTAATTTTAAAATGATTAAAATTAAATGCAACTGGACAAGAGCATTCCTTCCATCCCATTCACCCCATGTCAGGGACTCAGCAGCCACAGGTGGCCAAAGGCGGCCACAGTGGAGAGCTTAGGTGTGAGGCTCGGCACAACATCTGCGTGAAAACAGAGCCAACCCGCCATGACGCTAGCCTCACCGAGTCTCAGCCAGCGAGGCTAGGAGACACAGCAAGAGCTTCAGGCTGCCCACGGAGGGTCTATCCAGGTCCTTATAAAGTTACCATGGGAACTGAATTTCTCAGGGAAGACACACAGGAAACTACTTAGCCAATGTTTAACTCATACTAAATTGATGCTTTTGAACCATGGTGGTAGAGAAGACTCTTGAGAGTCCCTCGGACTGCACGGAGATCAAACCACTCAATCCTAAAGGAAATCAACCCAGAATGTTCATTAGAAGGTCTGATGCTGAAGCTGAAGCTCAAATACTTTGGCCACCTGATGCAAAGAGACGACTCACTGGAAAAGACCCTGATGCTGGGAAAGATGGAGGGCAGGAAGAGAAGGTGATGGCAGAGGATGAGATGGCTGGATGGCATCACCGACTCAATGGACATGAGTCTGAGTAGACTCCGGGAGTTGATGATGGACAGGGAGGCCTGGCGTGCTGCAGTCCATGGGGTCGCAAAGAGTCAGACAGGAATGAGCGATTGAACAACAAGAAAACAGCTAATCACTTTTTTTTGAGTTTTGTCATAAATTTTCTCCACTTAACTTTTTGTATCTGAATGTGTTTCAGAATGAAACACATATGAATGTGTAATATGAATGCCTTTTCTGCTGTTTAGTCACTAAGTCATGTCCAACCCTTTTTTGACCCCACGGACTGTAGCCGGCCAGGCTCCTCTCTCCATGGGACTTCCCAAGTAAGAATAATGGAGTGGATTGCCATTTCTTTCTCCAGGGAATCTTCCTGACCCAGGAATCAAACTCGCTTCTCCTGCATTGGCAGGCGGATTCTTTACCACTGAATCACCAGGGAAGTCCCAATATGAATGTCTACCTCTGTGGAAAAGAGAATGAAAGAAAAAGAGGGAAAAAGGAAATAAAAGTTATTTATTTAGGGCAAATCCTTAGCCACCACAACTTTATTTTCTAATTTAACATGAAAAATAAAAGAGAAATATGAAAAGCAACAAATAAAATGAATAATTATGCTATAGTAACAGGTAACAGTACTTTTGGGAGAAGGAAATGGCAACCCACTCCAGTATTCTTGCCTGGAGAATCCCAGGAACAGCAGAGCCTGGTGGGCTTCCGTCTTTGGGGTCGCACAGAGTCGGACACGACTGAAGCGACTTAGCTTGCATGCATGCACTGAAGAAGGAAATGGCAACCCACTCCAGTATTCCTGCCTCGAGAATCCCAGGAACAGCAGAGCCTGGTGGGCTTCCGTCTTTGGGGTCGCACAGAGTCGGACACGACTGAAGCGACTCAGCAGCAGCAGCAACAGCAGCAATACTCTTAAGTAGATATTATAGCTTTTCACTAAAATAATAATTATGCTGTGCTCAGTAGACAATACTAGGAAAGAATCATAGATCTTAAATGACATTCTCTTTAATATTAACATGGAAGTCCTTTCCACTAAAAGATCAAAAAATAAAATATTAGAAATCGGGAAGCAAACTCCCTTAATGATTTTTTTTCCAATTCATAAAGCTAAGATGTATTAAATTTGAGATAACTGATTTCTAAAATCTCTTTAATAAGACAGGAAAAAAACAGAAAAATTCCAAGATAGAAAGCGTCCTGTAAAGGCTACATCCTAGAAGCACAGGTTCAGGACCTTAATTTGGAAGCCTCTTGACTGATCATAAAACGGAGCAGAAGTTGATTAATCTCTGTGAGCCACAACTCTGGTGCTATTAAGAATTCCAAAGTGGCAACTTCATTTCCTCCAGGGCAAAGCATACATAGAAAGGAAAAGCTGTTTTACCATAAAATCTATTTTGCAGGCTTAGGAGGTTTCAGCTGGATGACATGCCTTAACCTTTTTGGAGTAGGGAAATTATCGCAAGGTTCATAGCAAAACAGCACAGTGTGCTCTAGTAATATTTCACATGGCTTTGCCCAGGAGAGAGGTTAACACAGAAGCTGCATTTCTATGCTTATGGAAGCCTTCTTTCGGGTTAAAATTAACAGAAAACTGACCTTGCCAAATACGTTGTTTTGTAGTGTTCAAGGACATTATTTATATTAAAAATTCACAGCTATATGAAAGTGAAAGTGTTAGTCGTTCAGTTGTGTCCAACTCTTTGTGACCCCACAGACTGTAGCCCGCGAGGCTCCTCTGTCCATGGGATTCTCCAGGCAAGAATACTGGAGTATTCTGCCATTCCCTTCTCCAGGGGATCTTCCTGACCCAGGGATCGAACCCAGGTCTCCTGCATTGTAGGCAGATTCTTTATCATCTGAGCCACAGGGGAAGCCCCATCACAGCTGTATGATGCCAAACAACTGGCCTCTGAATTAAGCACACAAAAACTGACTTGACTATTTCACCTTAAAAATACTTATTTATATATCAGTTACAAAGTTAGAGCGCTTATCCTGTATATGCACATTTTATTGAACCAAAATAATTCTTCAAAGCAGACTTAATTAATTTCAACACTTTTCTACTATATATATCATGTGCTAAATGGTATTGAATATGTACAATTTCCAGTCCTACTAGGATACTATCCTGTAAAACACTTATGTCTCAAATGCTAAATCGTGATAAGGAGGAGAATGCAAAAATTCATAAAACCAAAGTTTATTACTTGAATATAAGGATATCATACTGCATATAGTTATATATTATATATCTATATACATTAATAATTCATAATAATATAGAATTAAATTCATCTTAGAATTAAGAATTAGAATTTCTGCATATGATAAAAAATCATAGATTTTAAATGTTGCAAAGTATATTCACAATATTGTATCAAAAGTCAAATTTTTTCAAAACATTAACATGAGAAATTCAATCGTTATCTAACACACAATGGAAAAAATTAAATTCAGTAATTAAAGGTATGTTAGAAGCTTTAAATACCTGTTCAATGTTGTATCTATTACACACATTACACAACATCATTTTTATCCTTTCTCTACAATAGATTGCCAATCTATTAATTTTCTGATTGTCTTTTGCCGCTATATTAGCCAACATTTAGACATTTGCCGTAAGTATGTGTTAATAAGATGAAAATTGATTTTTATGGGATTTATAATTACTTTTCAGTCATTCAGTTATATTGCAAACTCTTCCAAGTAGATTACAGACTCAAAAATTTGTTCATGGCCAACTGATTGCCTTTTAAAATAAAGAAGTCAGCAAAAGAACAAAACTGCTTTCTTCTATAAAGCAAAACTCAGTGTAGGCGTGGGTCTCCCTTTGGCCATCTGCCCTTTGAGTTAGATATTTTCTTCTTTTCCAGAGAGCTTTTCTAGTATTTTGACACATTTTTAACTTTTCTGAGTCAGTAATTAATTTTTCTTGTTTAGGGCCATTTTTCTTGTTTCTAAATAGTTTATATTTATAGGTTCTTTCATTCATTTTGCAATTCAGCTTCAATCCATTCATATTTTCTGATATTACCAATGAACTTTAACCTTTGGTTCTTTCAGATCCCAAATTGCTTGTTGAATTTCTTGAAAGCAAAATAATAAATTTTTTCTTGTTGCTGCTTTTATTTAAATAATGCATTTGATCATGACAAAAACAATGCAGCCATTTCTTGAAGATGTTGAGCAGATGAAGAAATACAGAACAGAGTTTGCCAAAACTTCAAAAAGTCACATTTTTATGGCAATTGATCACTGACAAAGGTACAGAAAACACTCAATGAGAAAAGGAGTTTCTTTGATAAGTGGTACTGTAAAAACCACTTTCATAAAGACCCTCTTGATGAAAGTGAAAAAGGAGAGTGAAAAATTTGGTTTAAAACTCAACATTCAGAAAACTAAGATCAGGGCATTTGGTCCCATCACTTCATGGCAAATAGATGGGGAAACAATGGAAACAGTGACAGACTTTATTTTCTTGGGCTCCAAAATCACTGCAGATGGTGACTGCAGCCATGAAATTAAAAAACACTTGCTCCTTGGAAGAAAAGTTATGCCCAATCTAGACAGCATATTAAAAAGCAGAGACATTACTTTGCCAACAAAAGTCCATCTAGTCAAAGCTATGATTTTTCCAGTAGTCATGTATGAATGTGAGAGTTGGACAATAAAGAAAGCTGAGCAATGAAGGATTGATGCTTTTGAACTGTGGTGTTGGAGAAGACTCTTGAGAGTCCCCTTGGACAGCAAGGAGATGCAACCAGTTCATCATAAAGGAAATCAGTCATGAATATTCATTGGAAGGACTGATGTTGATGCTGAAGCTGAAACTCCAATCCTTTAGCCACCTGATGCGAAGAACCAACTCATTGGAAAACACCCTGATGCTGGGAAAGATCGAAGGCAGGAGGAGAAGGGGACGACAGAGGGTAAGATGGATGGATGGCATCACTGACTCGATGGACATGAGTTTGAGTAAACTCCAGGTGTTGGTGATGGACAGGGAAGTCTGGCGTGCTGCAGTCCATGGGATCACAAAGAGTCGGACGCAACTGAGTGACTGAACTGAACTGTAACAACTGGTTTTCCACCAGCAGAATGAAACAGGACCCTGATTCACTCCATCTATAAAAATCAACTCAAAATGGGTTGAAGATTTAAATGTAAGACCTGAAACCATTAATGTATTGGGAAAAGACAGAGGAAAAGTGTTTAGACATTGGTCCAGGAGATGCTTTTGGGGGGATATGGCCCTAAAAACGCAAGCAACAAGAGTACACAGATGGTATTTCATTAAACTAAAAGACTTCTGCACAGCAAAGGAAAGAATCAACGGAGTGAAGAGACAACCTACAGACTGGTAGAGAACATCTGCAAACCATACATTTGATCAGTTAATATACAAGTAAATCAACTAAACAGCAAGAAAATAAGTAACCCAACAAATAAATGGGCAAAAGACCTGAATAGACATTTTTCCAAACTAGACTGTTACAAATAGCCAATGGGTATATGAAAAAGTGCTCAACATCATCAGGGAAATGCAAATCAAAATCATAATGAGATATTCCCTTACCTGTTAAAAAAAAGTGAAAGAAAGTGAAAGTGAAGTCGCTCAGTCGTGTGCGACTCTTAGCGACCCCACGGATTGGAGCTTACCAGGCTTCTCCGTCCAGGGGATTCTCCAGGCAAGAGTACTGGAGTAGGTTGCCATTTCCTTCTCCAGGGGATCTTCCCGACCCAGGGATCGAACCCAGGTCTCCCCACATTGCAGGCAGACGCTTTCCCCTCTGAGCCACCACTCTCAAAAAGATAAGAGATGTGGGCATGTGGGAGGGAGCCTTTGTAAACTACGGTGGAGTGAACACACACATAACGGTACAGCCACTGTGGAAATCAGTATGGAGATGCCTTTAAAGATTAAAAATAAGGGAGTTTGGGGGAGAATGGACACCTGTATACTTAAGGTTGAGTCACTTGGATTTTCACCTGAAACTATCACAACACAGATTGTTAACCTGCTATACCCCAATACAAATAAAAAGCTTAAAAATTTTTTAAGACTGTATCAAATATAAATCTATTAAAATTAAACTATGAAAATTAAAACTATTAAAATTTTAAAAATAAGAACTACTATATGATCCAGCAATCTCAATTCCAGGTATATATCCAAAAGAAATGAAATCAGTATCTCAAAGAGATATCTGCACCTCTGCTCACTGCAGCATAACTGACCATAACCAAGATATGAAAATCACCTACAAATAAATAAAGAAGATGTGATATCTGTATCTATCTACCTACCTATATTTACCCATGAGAAAGAAGGAAATACTATGATTTAAAACAACAGGATGAACCTGAAGTATATTATATTAAGTGAAACAAGCCAGTCTGAGAAAGACAAATACTGTCTGATTGGACTTAACACGTAGAAGTTTGTTTTGAAAACGTCAAACTCATAGGAGCAGAGAGCAGTACAGTTCTTACCAGGGACTGGGGTGAGGGAGAATGAGGAGAGGCAGGTGAAAGGGTCCAAGTATGCAGCGCAGTTATGCAGAATGAGCAAGGCTAAAGTGCCGGCAGGATGACCACACTCAATAATTCTGTACCAAACACTGGAAATACAAGGGAATAGATTTCAGGTGCATTTGTCTCACACACACAAAATGGTAACTATGTCAGGAGATAATATGCTAATTAGCTTGACTGTAGCAATCATTTCATTATATATATATGTATATCAAATCACTATGTTCTATACCTTAAATACATGCAATTATATAATTTTCATTTGAAATAGGCATTATAAAAGATGTTGAGTAGATGATGAAGAAATCCTAAGCTGTATTTGGCAAAACTTCAACCTGGCAGATTTTTTTTTTAAATTACATAAAACTAATTCATTTTTTATTTATGTCAAGAAAGAAATGTGACATATTAAAGATACACAGAATACCTTTTGAAAAACCTTTCTGTAATTGTTCAATTTTTTGACAGCCTAAAAACTTCGGCAATAAGCTTTATAATGAGTGAAGGAAGTTAAAAAAGTTCAAATTTCTAGCTATTAAATAAGTAAGTCAAGGGGATATAATGTATAGCACTATGACTATGAAAAGTGAAAGTGAAAGTCACTCAGTCGTGTCCGACTCCTTGTGGCCCCATGGATTGTATAGTCCCTGAAATTCTCCAGGCCAAAATACTGGAGTGGGTAGCCGTTCCCTTCTCCAGGGAATCTTCCCAACCCAGGGATCGAACCCAGGTCTCCCGCATTGCAGGTAGATTCTTTACCTGCTGAGCCACAAGGGAAGCCTATGACTATAGCTAATATTATTTTAATATGTATTTGGAAGTTACAAAGAGAACAGGCCTTAAAAGATTTCATCACACAAAAAATTCTGTAACTATGTATAGTGCTGCATGTTAACTAGACTTATTGTGCTAATTATTTTGAAATCAGTCAGTTCAGTCACTCAGTCGTGTCCAACTCTTTGCGACCCCAGGAATCTCAGCACGCCAGGCCTCCCTGTCCATCACAAACTCCCAGAGTTTGCTCAAACTCATGCCCATTGAGTCGGTGATGCCATCCAGCCATCTCATCCTCTGTCGTCCCCTTCTCCTCCTGCCCCCAATCTCTCCCAGCATCAGGGTCTTTTCCAATGAGTCAACTCTTCGCATGAGGTGGCCAAAGTGTTGGAGTTTCAGCTTCAGCATCAGTCCTTCCAATGAACACCCAGGACTGATCTTCTTCAGGATGGACTGGTTGGATCTCCTTGCAGTCCAAGGGATTCTCAAGTGTCTTCTCCAACACCACAGTTTTCAGAAGCATCAATTCTTCGGCGCTCAGCTTTCTTCACAGTCCAACTCTCACATCCATACATGACCACTGGAAAAACCATAGCCTTGACCAGACGGACCTTTGTTGGCAAAGTAATGTCTCTGCTTTTTAATATGCTGTCTAGGTTGGTCATAACTTTTCTTCCAAGGAGTAAGCGTCTTTTAATTTCATTGCTGCAATCACCATCTGCAGTGATTTTGGAGCCCAATAAATTAAAGTCTGACACTGTTTCCACTGTCTCCCCATCTACTTCCCATGAGGTGATGGGACCAGATGCCATGATCTTAGTTTTCTGAATGTTAAGCTTTAAGCCAACTTTTTCACTCTCCTCTTTCACTTTCATCAAGAGGCTTTTTAGTTCCTCTTCACTATCTGCCATAAGGGTGGTGTCATATGCATATCTGAGGTTATTCATAATGATATTCATAATGAGGGACAATTAGAAGTTAACGCACACGTCGATTTGTAGCTTTGAGTACCAACCTATGAAATGAAACTTCTGACAACAACACATCAGAGAACTCATGAGGCTAATTGTGAGGATTTGTGTGACAAGTGCATCTAATGTCATTAGAGCACAATCAGATCCTTAAACCTTCGTCTGTGACTAAACAATTAATTTCACAGGCACTGAGCCTTCTGTCCCTGTTTACTATGTGAAAGAGAAAGTGCAGATCTTCTTTTTAAGGTTAATTGTTGCTTTCACTGCTGACACGCCCTCTTTCTTTGCACCCCTTCAGGATTGCCTCTGACCCATGATGTACTTGTGAAAATTAATATTCATGGTTTATGGGCTGCAGGGAATGATTTAAATGGTGACTAATCCCTGGAGGTGTTCAATATAGTTAAGCATGCAAGTTGAATAAGGGCCAAACATTTTAAAATGACAATTGTGAGGATACAGAAACCATGTCAAGCCTATCTAGGCTAATATTTATTTTTTGTTAAATGTGGAGCTGCCATCATGATTTTATGTAAATATATCTAGTTTATATATATACATCTATATCAGTGTTTTATATGCATTAATGTTAAACTAATTTAATATTTAGTTATGACTGATTCTAATAATCTGCATCTTTGCTTACCGTACATCTTTGTTCCTCGAAGTTCAATCCATGGACCAGCAACATTGGTAGCACCCAGGGGAACTTGTTAAAAATGTGAAATTCAGCTGCTGCTCTGAACTACTTAGTCAAACTTAGTTTTAACGAGGACCCCCACCCTAATGTTTTCTATGCATATTGAAGTTTGAGGGCTGTTCTCCATCTCTATGAAGTGTATTCTTTGTTGATGTGAATTAGTATTTGGTTTTGAAACACTGGCATTCCCTGTTGCTCAGCTGGTAAAGAATCCGTCTACACTGCTAGAGATGCTGGTTCAATTCCTGGGTCGGAAAGATCTGCTGGAGAAGGGATAGGCTACCCACTCCAGTATTCCTGGGTTTCCCTGGTAGCTCAGCTGGTCAAGAATCCACCTGCAATGCGGGAGACCGGGGTTCTATCCCTGTGTTGGGAAGATCCCCTGGAGAAGGGAACTGGAGAAGACCCCCTCCAGTATTCTGGTCTGAAGAATTCCATGGCCTATTCCGTAGGATTGCACAGAGTTGGGCACAATGAGCAATTTTCAGTATGAAACACTACCACTGTGCTGGGGAAGTCTGAGTCCCCAGAAAAATAATTTAATATTTTTCATAACAAAGTCTTCTGGATTTTACCTGGAGATTTTACTCTCGAGTCACGCAGATGAAATATTGCAAAGAAATATTAAACATATGTCTTTAATAGTTTAAAAGACAAGATTTTATTAGATACTCTATGCATAGCAGGTCTATTATCCCTGAAAGTAGGTCCTTTCCCATTAGTGACCCCTCTGTCCTTAGTTGTCATATCTACATTTTATGTAGAAATCTACAGGACAGTCATAGAGTTGTGTATGAATAAAAATTTCGGCCAAGTGGATTTGCTGGATTTGATTTCCATTGCAACTTTAGGGCTCCTAGTGGCATTGCTGAAGATTTGAGTTCTGAGACAAATTCTGCCTGCTGAAACTGGTCAGTCCTCTGTCTGCAGCAGACTGTGACTTCTCCCTGGTGTGTATACATATGTGTGCAAGCACGCGTGCACTCAAGCAGAACTAGAACCAGTTCTGAGCAGCTCCAACCGTGTTGTCTGTCGACCGAAGTTCATTATAGGAACCGTGGCAGTTAAGGGAGGTAAACAGAGAGCAATCCTGGCCTTCCAGGCGTTTCTAATCTAGAGAGCAACATAAATTGAGCAGAAATTGTACCCACATGACACGCAACAAATAGCCCCTGATTACTTTGGATGGGGTCATGAAAAAGACTTTTCTTTTTTATAAATTGATATTGAACCTTAAAAGATATGTGGCAATCCAACAGGTAGAAAAAAGCAAGCACATTTTAATTGGAAGCAACAATGTGAACAAAGACAAGAAACCAAATATGGAGTGGCCTGGAAAGGAAATAGTTCCACTGAGGAAAATAGTGGAGAGAAGACCTCGGAAGTTAACTTCTGCAAGGGTCAGAGACTAAGCTAAACACTCTGCATTCTATTCAGAAAGTGAAAGGGGGCCATGGTCAAGACTGTGTGGAGGGTCCTATGATCCAAACAGAGCCTGCACGGAGAAATCTGGCAACACACACACAAAATGTCTTTGTTATTTTTAAAGAGTTTTTTGTTCCTTTTTGATGTGGGGAGTTGATTTACTCGGGAAATTATTTAAAAATATCTATCTATTGAGCATTAGCTCTCATGTGATAACAGCTACTGGAAAATTTCTATAGCCTCAGGGTTCTCACAAGTAACTAGATACCTTGGTTTTGGTGTAAAGCTAAAATGTATAACATATTTAACTCTTTGCCCTTATAATTCATCTAAATTTATCAACAATTTAGAGCTGAGATTTGTGATTATATTCAGCAACGACCAAAGGAAACACACAGGATTGACACTCCATACCACTTGACCAGAAGACTTAAATCTTTTCGTGAAAAACTCCCAGAAAAAATGAAAAAAAAAAGGAAAATAGCAAAAATTAAAGAAAGAAAACTTTACTTACCATCACTCCATAATATTTATGTCTTCTCACTTTTCTAATAGCGTAAGTATATAAAGATATTATTTTTAAAAACACTGGGAGGCTGAAAATACTCAAGTGGATTTAGGAGACACATATGAAAAGAAACTTGTTAAAACAGTTAACTAGAAAAGCACGTAGCCTTAGAAAGAAAACATCATGAAGAACCATCTTCTTCAACTTTCATATGAAGGACAGCAATCCTCTGTTTCCTTCCCGGTTTCATTTCCATCCAGGTTTTGTTTAAATTCTTTATTGACAACTTTTTTCACTGATATTTGTAAGACAGTATCTGGAAAGCTCTTTTATCTTGAGTTGATTGGAAATTAGAGAAGAACAATCTCTAAACAAGTTCTACGTATTTGTCTGTATGTGTGTTAGTTACTCAGTCATGTCTGACTCTTTGTGACCCCATGAACAGTAGCCCACCAGGCTCTTCTGTCCATGGGTTTCTCCAAGTAAAAATCCTGGGGTGGGTTGCCATTCCCTTCTAAAGGGGATCTTTCTAACCTGGGGATTGAACCCAGACCCTGATCCCAAACTAGGAAATTGGGAACACATTTTTTCCTTTTGCTCAGAACTTTGGTATTTCTTTAAGCTCAGATTCTTCAAATGTTCTGTATGTGGTATGATATATTTGTGTGTGTGTTTCTGTGTTTATACAACTTCCACATACTCTGATAGCCCTTTTTTGGATGAGTTCTCAGGAAAGTACCAGTACATGCAAATGAGATCAATGACTTTTCAAATAATTGCATTAAAAGTCACTCTCATGTATCTATTTTCAGTTATTCCAGAAGTAAAATATAAATTTCACTTCAAAAGTAGGAAACCTTCAAAATAAAACAGCACCTATCTGATAACAGCTTAATTTTATTATACATAGGAAAACTCCACACAGTAATGTCATTTTTTCCCTCACTTTTTCCCCATGTATTAGAGAAAATCTCTTCATGGTTAGCAGATCACAGTATTGAAAGCAGCCTTCTCTGTGACTTTTGTTTAGTCCGTAACTCTTTCTAAAATATCCTATTGGAGTTGAACACTGTACTCTCAAGTATAGTCTTCTGTTTGGACTCACTTCCTGGGAAAGGGTGGCCAAATGCAGCATTAGGTATTTTTGACAGTGTTAGCATTCTGTTTCCTCACATTGCACTCAGAAGACTCTCTCAGCCCTGCCACTCCACATCTTCATCTCTGCAGTTAACTTTTTGAAGCTAAAGGCAATTCTTTATATTTATTATTTTCAACTGTATCTTTTGTACTGATTTTGTTCTAGTACTGCATTCTGTTGAGAACTTTCGAAATAATGGGTTTTTTTCTTAATTTTTATTTAGATATATTTGATATGTGTGCTGTGCTGTGCTTAGTCGCTCAGGCGTGTCCAACTCTTTGTGACCCCATGGACTGCAGCCCGCCAGGCTCCTCTGTCCCTGGGATTCTCCAGGCTAGAACACTGGAGTGGGTTGCCCTGCCCTCCTCCAGGGGATCTTCCCGACCCTGTATTGATCCCAGGTCTCCCGCCTTGCAGGCGGATTCCTCACTGCCTGAGCCACCAGGGAAGTCTAATACTGGGGTGGGCAGCCTGTCGCTTCTCCAGGGGAACTTCCCGACCCACGAATCAAACTGGGGTCTCCTGCACTGCAGGTGGATTCTTTACCAGCTGAGCTGCCCATAGACTACATTAATTTCATTATGTTGTATGTAAAAATGTTTGTATATATTTCAAAAAATATATATATAATCAAAACAGAACTGGACATGGAACAACAGACTGGTTCCAAATAGGAAAAGGAGTACGTCAAGGCTGTATATTGTCACCCTGCTTATTTAACTTATATTCAGAGTACATCATGAGAAACGCTGGGCTGGAAGAAGCACAAGCTGGAATCAAGATTGCCGGGAGAAATATCAATAACCTCAGATATGCAGATAACACCACCCTTATGGCAGAAAGTGATGAGGAGCTAAAAAGCCTCTTGATGAAAGTGAAAGAGGAGAGTGAATAAGTTGGCTTAAAGCTTAACATTCAGAAAACTAAGATCATGGCATCTGGTCCCACCATCTCATGGGAAGTAGATGGGGAGACAGTGGAAACAGTGTCAGACTTAATTTATTGGGCTCCAAAATCACTGCAGATGGTGACTGCAGCCATGAAATTAAAAGACGCTTGCTCCTTGGAAGAAAACTTATGACCAACTTAGACAGCATATTAAAAAGCCAGAGACATTACTTTGCCAACAAAGGTCCGTCTGGTCAAGGCTATGGTTTTTCCAGTGGTCATGTATGGATGTGAGAGTTGGACTGTGAAGAAAGCTGAGCGCTGAAGAACTGATGCTTCTGAAAACTGTGGTGTTGGAGAAGACTCTTGAGAGTCCCTTGGACTGCAAGGAGATCCAAACAGTCCATCCTGAAGGAGATCAGTCCTGGGTGTTCATTGGAAGGACTGATGCTGAAGCTGAAACTCCAATACTTTGGCCACCTCATGCGAAGAGCTGACTCACTGGAAAAGATCCTGATGCTGGGAGAGATTGGGGGCAGGAGGAGAAGGGGACAACAGAGGGCAAGACGACTGGATGGCATCACCGACTCGATGGGCATGAGTTTGAGCAAACTCTGGGAGTTGGTGATGGACAGGGAGGCCTGGCGTGCTGTGATTCATGGGGTCACAAAGAGTTGGACACGACTGAGCGACTGAACTGAACTGATGAATATCCATTCAATGGTACTTGCAAAAAGAAAAATAAAAAATTATACGCGGATGTGATTGCAAACTGAAGACTCATGTGAACTGGAAGGCCCTGCCCTATTCAAGGTTGAGGAGGGTGGAGACACGATCCGCACCGTTACACAAGCAGCAAGGTCACGAGGCTGTCCATGCTGGTGCGAGGTGAGGATGCGGAGCGGAGAGAGAGCTACTCGGGAAGGCACGGGGCCTGCCTGACCCAGGTGATGCGGCGAGAGCACTGCTGCGGTTGCAGGGAGGAATCAAGGGCTTCCGTGACTGTCCGCACACGCGGAAGGAGCCTGGGGACGGATGGAGAGGAGGCCACGACCCTGCGGACGGATGGAGAGGAGGCCACGACGCTGCAGACGGATGGAGAGGAGGCCACGACGCTGCGGATGGATGGAGAGGAGGCCACGGCCCTGCGGACGGATGGAGAGGAGGCCACGGCCCTGCGGACGGATGGAGAGGAGGCCACGACGCTGCGGACGGATGGAGAGGAGGCCACGACGCTGCGGACGGATGGAGAGGAGGCCACGGCCCTGCGGACGGATGGAGAGGAGGCCACGGCCCTGCGGGGGCTCCAACCGGGGCGGGATGGCGCGGAGCATGGACGCGCGTTCACCTAAGTGTTTCCAAATGAACGAGGTAGGCCAGAAGTCATGAGACGGCCAGCTGCCCTTCCCCATCCATTAGACAAAATCCAGAGTGCTTCTGTGGCTAGGCGTTGCGTGTTTAGAGAGCTGTCGCTCCCGGCTCTTCAGACAGACTGCAATAGTGTCTTCGAAGGAGCACACGCCAAGGCCAGGGCTGCTAACGGGAGCGCGCAGCTGTGTGTCCCGTGGCCCGTCCTCCCCCCAAGACGGAGCCCGGCCCGCTCGTGTCCTCCTCCCGCCGGGGATGCTCGCGCCGCCTGCCTGCCTTCCTGCCGCCACAGCGGGGAGCTCACCTTAGCGTCTGGATCGCGCAGGCTTGTAAAACGGGAACTGTGATGGTCTAAGCCTTTCTCTCAAGGTCGGCTGTGAAGTAAAAATGATATGACAAATGTGCACACGCTTGCAGAGCTATAAGCATTATCTAAATGCCGGACATTCTTTACCACAATCCCAGCAAAGTTCGAGCTCTCAGCTACAGGATGTCGTTTTCTTCGTAAATGTGCGCTGTTTCTCCACAGCTTCTGTCAACGATACTTCATTTTCCTGGTGGCCACTGCAGTATGCTCCTGACCTAATTCTACTGTATGAGGGGTTGCCTCTGCCTTGCTCTAATTAAGGGAGCGGAGCGAGAAGACAGGAGCTAAGGTTTACTGAAAGCCTCCGTCATTAGCGTCCTGAACAGGGCACTTGACATGTATTATGACAGTAGTCGCTGTCATTTATTGAATTTTCACTACACATCAGGCATCGTCCTAAGCAACTGCCACAGATTAGAGCATTTAATGCTCATCACTCATATTTGAAATGGTTACAATAATCACTATTATATAAGGAAGTGGCGCCCCAAATATTTCAAGCAGTAATATTTCTGAACGTGACTTCAGATTCAAAATGTCTGATTCCGGGAACAGTCCTGCTCTTTTGAACTGTGTGACCTTGAACAAATCACTTAAACATCCCTGCTGCCGTTCCTCCTCTGACAATGAGCACAACCACAGTAGCTAACTGCACAGTTACCATGAAGATTAAGCAAGGTAATATAAGTAAGGGTGAAAAAATGCCTAGTACCTAGAAGTGCTCGGAAAACATCAGGGACAGCATCTCGCCACTACTATCATTATTGCTGCAGCTGTTATTACCGTCATCATATTGTGGACTCAAGGACATCCAACCGGTAGGGTTGAGCGCTGACCCATTCATTCAGTCAACAAGTACTTATCTAGTGTGTCCTACGGTGCCAGGAAAAAAAAAAACAATGGGAAAGAATGGATGGTCTTATTTATATAGCTCCTGTTTAGTTTCAGAGGCTCACATATTGTTAGAGAAAATGTTAAAGCTGTTATTGTGATAGCTGGAAATCTAAGGTGCAAACAAGAACACACAGTTAGGAGGACATCGCCCACTAAGAGAGCCAGGTGCGTCTAATGTAAAAGCTGAGTCAGAGGTTAACAATACCAGAGACGGGGGAAGAGTCTCCTGACCAATGGAAGGAACATGGACCAAAGTCCTGAAGTGAGAATTTGAATGGGGAACAGGAAGACTGTGTGTATCTCAACAGCAGGTTTTGAGATGGGTTAGACAAAAGTCAAACAGCGTAGGCAGAAGCCAGATCAAGACAGCCTTACAGAACAGTGACAGTCGGAAGCTGGATGGAAGGGAGAAAGGAGATGTTTTCTAGTCAGTACAGAGTTTCAGTTTTGCAAGAGACTATTGAGAACATTCTGGACAACCACTGCCCAACAGATTGAATACACTTGATGCTACAGAACTGCACACGTAAAAATGGCTGAGAAAGTAAATTTTATTTTTTAACACAATTTTTTAAACTGCTAAAAAAAATGAAAAGTCATAAATTTTCTTAAGGAGTTTTGATTGTATCTGAGGGGTAATGAGAAACCATTATGTGGTTTTCAGAGAGGGAACTGAGACAAGATAAAATAATTACAGATTTTCCAGCCTCTGGATATCAGCCTTTGCGAACACTGAAAAGAATAATAATGAGCACATCTGTTTTGATACTTTTTTCTTCTTCTAATAGGCTTCAAATCTTAGCTTTAAAAAAAAAAGAGATGAATTCATCACTTATTGTGGCATCCAACAAATCATTTGAAGCCATTTCATATATATTGTAAAATACATAATACAACAGAAACAAAAAAATGAGAAAATCAGTATCCACACAAATAAGAGATATCCATTTAAAAGTGCTCTTAAACCTCCTCCTCCCCATGCCCCAGGAATTAGTCACCAACAGGATTTCAATGGATAAAAATAGTGACTATGGTAAATCAAGTATCACTAGATGCTATCCTCTATATAATGTCCACTTACTGTCTTAAAATAGTTATTTAGTTGCCCTGTTATTATTTTCTTCAGACTAAATCACTGGTTCTCAGATTATGTACTTTTAGAACATCTGGGATCTATACTGAAGTTTTCCATACTGAAATTAAAAAAAAAAAAAAATGGCAGGCATTTCCACTTCACTGGGGAGAAAAATAGTAGATAGGGTTGTTTCCATTTAAAGTTTCCTTCCGAATTATTCCTTAAAGCTCTCAGGCCTGCTTCCACTTGTTTTAAACAGACATCGTTAATGAAAAAGCAGAAATTTGATATTATTAGAAAATTTAGAAAGAGCTAATGACTTCTGTCACTGACTTGAGCCATTTGTGGTTACAGGGATATATGCAGAAATATAAACATACTAATAGTAAAAATATTTACCATTTTGTGTCACTGAACTAAGACCTTGATATTATATACAAGGTTATACAGAGACAGGACTACCAGATATCCAGCCACTTGGGTGAGTTTTCCCATCACAGGCCAAGAGGTCTACCTTACTTGCTCCAAAGCTGCCCCAGCCCTCTGACATCCTGTCCTTAGTGTGTTACCTCGGGTTCCCTTCCTCCTGCTCTGCACCGATACTTAAACACACCTAACAGTCCCAGTAATTCAATCTGCTTAGTTTGGTCTTCAAATACTTCCGTTACATGAGCTCTGGAAAAGTCTGCCAGGCGACATACTTTGAGCTACCATGACATCAAGGGGACTTCCCCACCGTGATGACCACTTTGTTTCATTTCTTACTTCTTTCAGCTGAGGAGCTGAGGTAAAAACATTATGCAACCTGGGCATGACAGAAAAGGAAATAGATGGTAAGATACTGCAGCACCAAGGCGAGGCTTTATTTTACGTGTGTGTGTGTGTGTGTGTGTGTGTGTGTGTGTGTATAAAATCTATAAATGTGCCTATACCTTTATATCTCTGTACCTATGTCCATATCTGTATCTATCTCTGTCTATCATAGAGAAAAAAAGAAAGACTGAGAGACCCTGACATCAATATCTGACAAAATATCCTAATGAAGGGACATTGTCTCATCTAGGTGACAATAAGGTTAAAAAAAAAAATCAAGAAATGGAAAACCAAGGACATCTGACATCTTAAAAACAGCACCTAAAAATTACTGTGATTGTGTCAAAAGGGCTGTTTTGTGTTGTCAAACATGTAGCACAAAACAGCTAGAAGTCTCTTCTATCTTCTATAGTCTCTTCTCTCACAGAACTATTCATCAGATGACCAAGATCCATAAAATTAGTGGAAGAAGTACAAATACTCAGGGATGTATCCGGGACATACTTTAATGGAGTTTACAATTTCTCCCACAAAATATTCTCTGTGCTGAGGTCAACTATGTGATCTCGAGTCAAGCCCTTTGGAGAACTACATTTGATTAGTCATTTTTCAGCCATCGGACTGAAAGAACCAAGACAGATTATACACAGTGATTTATCTTTCAACTTGGGAGCCGTTTATGCACAGAGCAGAGGACAGTCCCTGCTTTTCAAGTCAATGCAAATTACTGCATTCTTAGTAACCTCTTAAATAAGAGCTGCTCTTCACCCACGGAAAGAGATACCTAGTAGATATATCTCTTTGAGAGATACTTGCCACTTCTCTGAATGAGACTTAACACTGAGTGGAAAGAAAATATGTTCCTAGAAGACCACAGAAATCCCCAACACCAAATGCACGAGCACCTCGGCAAAAGGGATACTGAATCTCACAACTGTCTTCATTTTTCACTTTTGTTGTGTTAACCGCAATTCACATATTTTCATTGCACCACAAACGTTCAACAGGCCATAAATACTCATTTCCAAAGAGCTGGGTATCATCAGAATCTGTTCTGAATGAATGCAGTCCAGCAGGGTTTCTAAATTTCTCCCTGAAATAGTCATCTAAAAACAAAATTCTAAGGCTCAATGTCAGGTTAATATGAGTGGGATAGTCTGGATTGGTTATATAAGCAATCGCATACTAAACTGTCACCTTCTCTTGATTAGCTATTACAGCTTAGCACATAAACTTGCAAACCCATTTACATAAAAGTTATCTATCTAGTTCTAACTATGAGTATGTATATAAATGCATATAGTATCACACACAATTATACTACTGAAGGATAGGTTTTTAAATAAGGATAGGTTTAAAAAAAGAGACAGATTTAGAAAAGAAATTAAAGTCTCTTATAATGCCATTTAGTAAATAGGATTCCTGCCCATTCACCCTTTATATTCACAATAAATGAAAAGAGATACCTTGCTTGCATCATTTCTAAAACCTGTTCTCACTGAATGGTCCTAAAACATAGTCTTAGTTTATTTAAGCCTACGACAAGTAATAAATATTTAAATTAACAAATATTACCTAGATTTGGGTGGCTTCAAAAGGAATGAAATATTCAGAGAGTAGCTATTATTAACCTTTATAAATATTTGAGGAACATATTATATCTATGACAAATCACATTCCTTTAGGGTCTAATCAACTAGCTGTTTTAAATTCCTCTTTATGTAGGTCACATTACTCTCTTTTATAAAAATAGCTATATTTTAGCTGAATTTTCTCCTTTGCTCACTGTAAAAATTAACAAACATAAAGAAGAGGAGGATCATCCATAAGAGCTCCATCAGAGGCCGCCACTGTTTATACTCAGTCTATTATTCTTCACGTGGAGTTAGGAGGTGGGTCTAACTGCAGACACACAAGTGCAGTCGTAACACGCCCTTCACAGTTCCGTTCCCTTTCCAGCAGGAGTGCTCATGGCTGCCTGAGAACCTTGGCGAATCTCACTGAGGGTAGTTTTAGTAAGATGAGTGTGTGTCGTCCCACACGATCAAGTAAATAAAATAGGCCTCTTCCATATCAGACAGCCAGCTAAGGCAGACAATGCTCAAGAGACGTGTTAGAAATCCGCCTGTGCAAAGGAGTGCGCTGTGGGTGACGATGTGCCCTCTGAAACATTTCCTTTTTAAATCAAGTGCAAATCAGAGGAAGAAAATGTATGATGAGGTCACTAAAAATTAATTTTCTTTATTTCAAGTGAAATTATACTACAAAACAGATTGAAATGCTGTCTATTAGCATTAATAGTGACAGGAGACAGGGAATCTGCTATTTCAAATACTGTCTGGGTTAATGACATATATACTCAATGCAGATTTAAGCTGACAGGTGAAGTGTCAAACTGGGTATTTTAGAATTTTTGTCAACCTGTGAGAGAATTTATATCTATATATGCAAAATATAAGAAAAATCTCCTCTCATGTTTTGAACTTATTGATACCTTTGTGTTAAAGCAACATTCAAAGAGGGCTGATTCCATTTAAAAATATGACAAATTGCACTAAACTAAATTGAATGTAACAAAACTTCTAAACTGCAAATTATCATATATTTATTTCATACATTTGGAGAAGGAAATGGCAACCCACTCCAGTATTCTTGCCTAGGAAATCCCATGGACAAAGTCTGAGCCTGGTGGGTTACACTCCATGGGGTTGCAAAGAGTCGAACACAATTAGCAACTGAGCATTTCATATATTGGACTCAAAACGATTCATTGAAAGGCGAAGAATGTGTGTTCAGATCCCATCCTTGGCTTTAATGGCGTCTGATTCACAAAAAGAATCACCTGAAAACTACAGAAGTAAAAACAAATTCATTTGGATTTTCACATTACAGACAGATCCCAGAAGCACCTTAGAGAGTTCGATGTTTTAAGAATTGTATGTCAGCTCATCAATCAAAGAAGCGGGTTACTGACAAGGGAATCAGAACTGGTGGGGGCTGGGAGACGGGAATGCGCAGCAGCAGGGGAGGAAGCAGAGATGAAGACAGAGGTTCACATGCAGACAGCGGCAGCGGATGCTCCACAGCGCGCCTCTCGCGTGCAAAGACGATGAATGTCACGTGTGAGCAGAGACAGAGAAAACGAAGCAGCTACAAACCCACACTCTGTGCCTTTCTGCGGTAGCTTCTCTAAGGTCACACTGGGCTTTGTGGTTGGATGCAGAAGTGGCTTGTCACTTCCTGTTACTCGCCCCAGGGCCAGACGAGATGAAGTCAAGGGCCGGGGACTCCCCCGCCTGCTCCACATCCGCGTGTAAGCGGGCAGCACATCCTGGCCCTGAACAGGGGATCTGCAGCAACCACTGGGTTCGACATGCTATTCTCTGGTCCTAAAAGGCTCCGTAAAGGCATGCAGCATGCAGCTTCATGGCCCGTATCAGAATGTTCTAGGATGTCACATGCCTATATGTCAATTAGGGGGCTGCTGCGTTCCTTCTGAAAAGTACCCTGGAGGTACGTTAGTACCATAAAGTTAGAATGATGACAACTATATCATGTACTCTCACGTAATCGTGTGTTATACGGGTGCTGCTGAAGGTCACTTGATATAAATCACATATATATATGTATATACATATATATTTAGTGTGTGTGTGGTTATATAATCCTACAATGCCATTTATGATAGTTTTCTGTTTACATATATCATACCCTGCTTTAGTATATACTTTGAGGCAGTGCTAGATCTTTATACAGTGTTTTTCTTGTTGTTATGTTTTTATGTTAAAGAAATAAGCTTGAAGAGTAGGGAGACGTGTACAAAGGAGAGAGATGCTGAGAAAGCGAAACTCCCCAGGATCATCATTCCTGCAGACCCTCCCAGGGACTAGAGGAGGTGGGGGCAGATGAACCTGAATGCGCGACTCTGCTCCGACACTGAAAATCCTGTGTGCTGGGACACATTATTTCCCTTAGCTGAGCCTCAGCTTTCGTAACTGAAAATGGGGTCAGTGACACATACCCTATAAAATTCTTTTCAGAAGAAAATTAGACATTACATCTACAGCATTTTGAGCAGTTTATGGCTGGCAGTAAGCACTCAATAAATGGGTGACAGATTATTTCTACAAGTGTGACTCTGACAGGCTAGGCACCGCACACTTTCGGCAAATTAGTTAACTGTTGTGACTCCTGGGTCTTCTTCTACAAAATAAAAATGAACATACCTATGTATCACTGGGCCTCCTTTTCAGGACCAGAGATAATCTACGGAAATATCCTAACACAAGAGGACAAAATAAATTAATATTAAACGGTAGTTTCAAAAACATTTAGGATGTGAACCAAATTATTGAGACTTTTTTCCTAGTTGAGATCTCCAGGAACATTTATTAAGATCAAGGATGGACAGTTTGAGCTATTCTCTCAATAAATTTCCCTCCATCTGGTAAGAGTATAAATTTTAAAAATTCATACTACTCATGAATTGATAAAGTAACTGATGGGCAGTTACAGAAAATTCTTCAGAATTTGGAAGTAAATATAGCGCTTGACCTTAAGAACTGTTTGTTAACCTTAATTAAACCAGTCAGCCCCCCCATTGGAGCAAATGGATCTAATGTGGATGAGCAAAGCGGAAGTCCTGTCCCTAAGCCTAACTGCAGGGGCCTATGGTCACTTCTCGAAAAATTCCATTAGCACAGACTCCTCTAATATCTCAGACTTCAAAATCTACTTTATTTTTTCTACTATTTTGATAATCCAGTAATCACTAGAGTTACCCAGGACATTCTCCTGATTATTTCTGTCTCAGGGAGCTGCCTACAACTCAGGGGCATTTGGGTACACCTCATAATCCACTTAGTCTTGCATTGTAAGGACTGATGAAGGGTCAAAGTCAATTTTATAAGTGACATAGGTTTTTCATGCCTAAAGTTTTCAACGCAAAAGTGTTAGTCAATGTTATTTATGTATAGCAAATTTCCATATATATATATATATATATATATATATATATATATAACAGTAACTCTAGCTTGTTTTTCAAGGAAAGCTCTACTTCTTGAGGAAAGGTATTTTCCACAAGTATCTACAACTGGGTTTTAACTTCTGAAATAGACTTCAAAGTTCTACAAGGAAAAATACAGACTGTCTTATCCAATGATCCTTCTAATCGCTTCCAAGCCATTATCCAATTATGTTCCTCAAAAGTGCAGGGTTTACCAACAGCCTGTCTGAGAGTGGTCGAGTGTAATTAGGAAGATAGGCTAATGGCCAGGGTGACTCTCCACGGAGCCGTATTAAGAGTTCATTCGATGGCTTTGTTCTCTCTGACTTGGACTAGTCGATTAAATCTTTAATGACCTAAACTTTCATTTTCCTCTCCCCTTTTTAAAGAACTTGCTGACTTCCTTTTTCCCTGTGCCTTCTTTGCTCCTGGCAATTCTTTTGCTGCATTCTTGGTTCTGGCCTAAATTTTCCTTGACCTTTAGCAGTCCTTGCAGTTATTTGCCTTCTGAGGAATTAGAAATTTGGGTTTAGCACCTTAAATAAAATCACTTGACATGTTGGTTTTCTCAAAGGAGCATGAAACAATTTCATTTGAAAGTGTACTTAAATACATGTACCTATATTTTATCTTGCAGTTTACATTTGCATGTTAGTGATTAAAGTTTAAAAAAAACTAACAAAAATGTAAAATTAACATAACTCTTAGTTTTACTTCCTGGATGTTTCCAAACCTCAAATTGCTAGGTAGGTTTGAGATTGTATTTTTATATAAAGTTATTATTAGTACAAGTACTTGGATTTTCAAAAAGATTTTGCAAATGAACATGCAGATTTTAGAAAATTAATTATGAACATAATATATAAATTTAATGATTATCAAGTAAATTGAATTCACTTATACGTAAAATTAAAATATATAAATATATACGCATACATATATATAATAGCTATTTTCTTTAAAGAGATATTCTTTCTCTCTCTCTCTCTCTCTCTATATATATATATATATATATATAGCCAGCTAATGTAAAAATACTGAGGTAGATGGACCATTTGGCTGATACAGTTATGCATTCTGGAGCATTTACAAACTATATGGGAAAAAAATCCTCTCCTGGCACAAATAACAGTCTGTATGTTTCAATTTTCTGAGATAAATTCAATCTGAAACATACAATGAGGCCTTTAAGGAGTTGTATGAAATGCTATGTGAAGAGAATCCCTTATTTTAAAAATGGAGAAAATTTATCAGCAAAAAAAAAAACAACCCCTGAAATTTGCAGCATCACTTACAGCAGCCTTTCCTAAAATACATTCAATGAAAAAAAAAAACCTGTGGTAAAATAATCATGAGAAGCACAGTAATGTCTCTCTCTTGCGTCACGACCTTGCATATTAGCTTATTTTAATAAAGTCTCTGAGAGCTTGGGTTCCCATTTGATAAACACACTTGTTTAACTCTGAAAGCTGTGCTGTGTGAAATGAACCTTTTAAAATTCGATATTTTTTAATTATATAGAAAATCTCGTCCAATTGATTTGGGATTGTTTCCAGTTAAAAATTAATGTTTAAGTTTTACACAGTAGAACATTTCAGGATAGATCTTTATTACCTATTACCCTTTTTTTAAAAAAAAAAGGTTTATTTAATGAGCATTAAATGGGTATCTAAAATGCACTTTGCTAAGCACAAGTAATCTAGGATGAATAATTCACAGTTCTTACTTTTAAAGAGCTTATTTTCATCAAAGGATAGAAGGAAAGAACTGGTTCTTAATTAAGGTAAACAGTCTACTGGCCATGTGTCTGCAGAAGCTATGTGACTTGTGATCTATATTTTATTCACATTTTGACACATTCCAGCTTGGTCATATTCTACCTTGATGAATTATTTTCAATTTTCTTATCAGAGACATGAGCTGAAACAAAGACAGCACTAGAATATGTGAAATATCTTGATATATACGATCAATCATAGTTCATGGTTATAAATCACACTCACAGAATAAGCCAGGTTAAAAACAATACTGAATATGGATTAATGTCTTTGTGTAAAGCTCCTGTAGCGCTATACCTCAAAGTTCTCCGCAGACTGATCTTGTGACTACTTTGCCCTGAGGTGAACGAACTACAAAGTTTATAAAATAATCCCAGAGGATTAATGTCTTTCTTCTTATTCTAATTTTTATACCTCTCCATTTCTCAATACATTTTCTAAAACCAAACCAAACAAAAATTATGCTACATGAGACTTCTGTTACATTTAACTTAAAATGTTTTTCTGTTTTGATTTCCTTATCATTTAAAAATAACAATACCATTATTTTGTATAAGTTTAAAATCAACTAGGTTGTAATGGTTATTTTATGTTTCCATTCCTACTAAAGACACTTCTCCCCCCAAAAGACCAATTTGAGTATTTTAAAGAGTTCAGTATTAAATTAATTACCTAATTAATTAAGTCAGCCTGTTATGCTTCTAGTCATCAATTATTAATTGAGGGTCTACTATGCTACAGATACTGAACATTTACCCCTTAATAAAAGCAAGAAGAGCAGTCACTTCCCTCATTTCTCTTGATATTTCCCACATGTTTACGATGGCTCATTATGGTAACAGTAATTCTGAGTCAATTTTCAATGTGTGTATTTATGTTTATGTGCATACGAATGTCACAGAGCCCCAATTTTGGATGTGGCACCAAACATTTTTCTGAACAGTTTGCAGATCTTAGTTGCAGCTCTTTATTAGGGAACCCTCAACAAATCTACCTTTTAAATCAACTAGGAACATGAAGTCCTTGTCAGTCACCACTGGGTTCCAAAACCAATTTGAACACTTGATTGTATTCCACCATTTTGTTAGAATTTAGGAAGACAAAACTCCTAAGAAAATACAATCACAGATTTCACAGTCAGAAATTCTATGATCCTTTCTCTTTTCCTGACTAGATGAACTATTTTTGACAAACTACAACCTCTCTGGGTCTAAATTTTTCATCAGTGAAATGGAGTTAAAAATACGTCTGACCTAAGACAGTATGTTACTGTGGTTGTTACATTCTGTTGTTTATTAATTCATCCAACAGATATTTTTTAAAACCGTGTGTAAGATGTGATGCTTGACGGCAAGGTTGGAGTGCTGGAAAAACAATCCTCTTTGCCGTCTTGAACCTACAGGAGTACATTGCTGTGAAATTAGTCATGCTCCAAGGAGGGTGAAAATTTTCTTCAAGGGCCAGTGAGAAATCCTATTTTTTATGGACCTTCCTCCCTCTTTCCAGAATCAGGAGGGACCTTTCCTCCCCGGTATCTCTATATTCTGTATATGCCTAGTAAATGTATCTCAAAGACTATCACACTGTAGTTACAGATGTAAATCCGTAGGTCTCCCACTAGACCATCAATTTCATTTAGTAGACAATATGATGGTACTCTCACATGTTATTTCGCTTACTTGTTACAGCAACACAGAAAGGCATCACATCCACCTTTTCACAGATAAGGGAACTGCGTTTGGGCGCGGCTGAACAGTCTCTCTGAGCTTTGCTGGGGAAGGACCCTGCGAGGCTGTCATGGCAGGCTGGCCACTCCGCATCTGGCTGGATCAGCTCAGGGGTGCTATCTCCGGAACACGCACTGCCCTAAAGTGACAGTCGACCCTGTTTTCTCCCGTGTCAACTGTAGAACTTGCTGGTCTCGGCAGCCAGAGGGAAGAAGAAAGGGCCACAGCCCATCAGCTGTGGCTTCTGAATGCAGTCAGGAAAGCCCAGAACAAATGTACAAGGTGAACTAAATCGGAGGCAAGGTCTCTTGTTTTAAATCATTATTATCGTTATAAGGGTTCAACTTGAGCAGCTCAGCAGATGGGAGGCAATGGAGGGCAGTGCCAGGGGTCTTGACTCTGGAGCCAGACAGGCTGGGCCCTAATCCCTTCTCCATCACACAGATGTTATATAGATTTTATGTAATGTATACTTTAAAAATTTTTGATAAACATTTTTACAACATACTCCTAGAAAGGTGCTTCCTATGACTCTGTGACATGACGTGCTTCCTCTTCATCTCTTTCAAACTGTCTGTTGTTTTATTTGCTGATAAATTACAAGCAAAATGTAATAAGATAGATTTAAATGACTGTGTGTGTGAAGTTTAAAAAAGAATCAATTCCAAACCCCAAGGAGACCTGGATAAATTTTGAAAACCTTGTTAAAAACGCCCAGGGCTTATAGGGTAGCTGCATATGTAACAGGAGTGAAGAGAGAGATTTGGCTGACAAAACTTCCCTGCAAACTTGAGGTGGGTGAACAGAACACAGGATTCAGAACAAAGGAAACATGTGTCTCCCTCTATTCCTTGATGCATGGAACCTATTTGGAGCATCGTGTTTAAATGTGGGCACATGTTAAGAAGGAACTTAATTAGAGTGTGCCCAGAGGAGGAAAATCAGGAGAGTGGAAAGTTAAAGCAATACCACGTGAGGACTGATTAAAGGAACTGGGAATATCAGCACTGTTGGACTGAATGCTTAAAGAGGGGCCTGACTGCTGAATTCACGTCTCAAAGAGCTGAATGTAGAGAAGGAACTGGACCTGAAGGCAGACCAGAATCAAAGGTTGGATCTTTGATGCAGGCAGATTTCAGGCCAGGGCTGAGACAGGAAAGGTGTATTTCAGTGGAGGAGCCGACTCCTCTCTCTCAAAGGTCAAAGCACAAGTTTCCTGTGCAGACAGGTCATGGCGGCCATAAACTCTACAATCCCTCCCGCCTCTCCTGCTGACCCCTCTTCCTTCTCTCACCTCTCATTCTCCAAGGTGAGCAAGGGCCCCGGCCAGCATCCAGTTTCTCAGGGGTTTTTCTAAACAGCCAGCGGATCTCATCAGCCTCAGCTCTCACTAGTCAACTATCACCTCCTAAAGCTACATTTTTAGCCAAAGATTCTCACATGTTTCCCTTACCAACTATTTTCACTGAAAAAGTATTACTATTTAATTGTTCCCAACCTTACATTTGTACATGAATGAACAATCTCCAGGAAATAGCGGAAGACAGAGGGGTCTGGAGGGCTACTGTCCATGGGGTCACAACTCAGCAACCAAAAAACAACAATAATCTTAAAATCAATAAACCATCAAGTTCTGCTTTTTCTTTCTTTTTTTAGGTCAATGAATGTATACAAATCTCATTTCATATTCAGAATATTTGGGCTGAATTATTCCAGGGAGACGTAATATTTTAATTGATCTCTGCTTTTTTTATACACAAAGCTCGCTGACCTTCCTTCATTTTGCTGGTGTATATTCCGTCATCTTATCATCTTCTCATGATGACAGAATGTACAGCAGAAAAATGAAGGAAAGCTTTTTGATTGATTTGATCTAACTGAGGATGAATCTAAATGAGGAAGAACACCTGCATCATTATAGAATCAACTCCGTATCTGAGTTCATGATGTCCCCTTAGACTACTTCATCCTTCCAATGTTTGCTCAGAACCAGAAAGTCCACCTCTAAAACCACCTTCATCACTACATGTTTCATGCTCTCATATCTTTAAGTACATTTTTCTTTCCATATTTCACTAAGGAAATAGATAATCACAATCAGATACTTCATACGTTCTGATTCACACATACGATAATACTGTTTCCAAAAATCACACCTAGTGGCTTTCATACTGTTGCCTTCCGCGTGCCCTTCTGCTGATAACAAGCAGGTGAAAGAGCCTTCCTTGAAATGTTCTTCCCTTGCCACGTGCCCTGGGACCCAAATCACTCACAGCTGGAGAAAAAACGCTGACTGCCACACACCCAAGGCTAGCTCTTTACTCTTCTGCCTTTTAGACCAAGTTTTACACTGACATTTTCATATATTACCTGCGATCTCACCACACTGGGATGATTTAATCAATCTTTTCAAACTGCCTTTTGAAATTCCTTCTCTTACTCTCTTTCTACTTTCTTCCAAGACCTCAGGTAACTTCCTTTTACTTATGAAGTAGATACTAACATTTCAATACTTCTTTTCCTTTTCATGCTGAGACCTTCAAGTTGGATACCCTCCACTATAAAATTTAAAGCACAACTAGAGATCTTTGGAGAATAAGTTGTATTCATAAAAGTTAAAAGAGAATTTTTATTTTTACATAAAATGTGCTATTATTACTTTATTCTCTGTATACAAAACAAACATCTTCCCCCAAATTTACAATTGTTGCTGTGCTGTTGTTGAACCAACAACAGATTAAAAAAAAGGAAGAAAAAGACACACAAATGATTAACATGTACAGGAAAAAGTACTCAACATCATCAGGGAAATGCAAATAAAACTACAATAAGATATAACCTCATACCTGTTAGAACAGCTATTATTAAAAAGACAAGAAATAGCAAGTGTTAGTGAGAATTTGGAGAAATGTGAACCCTGGTACACTGTTGGTGGAAACATAAATCAGTACAGTCACTATGGAAAACAATATGAAGGCTCCTAAAAAAGTTAAAAACAGAAGTACCAAGGAATCCAGCAAACCCATTGCTGATCATTCATCCAAATGAAATAAAATCACCATCTTACAGAGATACTGCACCCCAATGTTAACTGCAGCATAATTCACAATAGAAATAACAACAGAAATAATAATTCATGACATGGAAACAATTATCCATCAACAGATGAATGAGTAAAGAAATTGTGATGTCTGTGTATATAGACAATGCAATGACATTCAGATATAAAAAAGGAAATCATGCCATTTGAGAGAACATAAGATGAAACTTGAGAGCATCATAGTACCTGATACATCAAGCAAAAACAGACAAACACCCTGTGACTCCACTTACATGTGAAAACCAAGAAGAAACAAAACAAATATGAACTTATAGATGCAGAGACCAGACTGGTGGTGGCCAGGTCCCGAAAGCCAGGGAAACAAGGAAATGTTGCTCAAAAAGTAAAAACTTCCAGGTAGAAGACGAATAAATTCTAGAGACCTGTGACTATAACAGTTACTGACACTGCTGTATTCTTGAAAGTGATTTACAGTAGACCTTAAATGCTCTCACCGTAACACCACCACCAATGCCAACAAAATGATAATGTGCGAGGCAAAAAATGTTAGCTAGCCTTACTGTGGTAATCTCTTCACGACATATATATCAGATCACCATACCGTACACAATACACCTACACAGTGCTATGTGTCAATATTATCTCAATAAACCTGAGGGGGGAAAGCCTCTATTGCAATGTCTTCAGTAATAGGAGGTGAGCTCAGAAGGATGGAAACCAGGTTTTTATTCATCTCATATTCCGAGCATTGGTATTTTGCCTGTCACATATTAGAAGCTCAAATATTGAATTATTTAATCAACAGTGTTAGTCGTTCAGTTGTAACAGGCTCTTTGAGACCCCACGGACAGTAGCGCACCAGGCTCCTCTGTCTGTGGGATTCTCCAGGCAAGAATACTGGAGTGGGTTGCCATGCTGATCTCCAGGGATTTAGTCAATACCTGCTAAGTATTTTATTAGTTGCATAAACTAGAACATTGAAGAAATGTCAAATATTTACCAAATTTATGGTGGATTTGCAGCTTGCTATTTCACTTGTGATAATATTGCAAATTTCTTCTTATGCAAGGAGAAAAATAACCAATATTGTCCATGCTAATATTATTATGCAAAAGATCTAATTTCATTTGTATATTTTTGGAACCAGAGATGTGTCTTCAAAAAAGAAAGTTTATTTTAATTCAATGAATTCTTTCCACATTAATCCTTCTAAGGCAAAACAAGGCTCTATGGGAGAGTGTATCTTCCCGGATAAGAAGCTGTATTCCATAAGCCTTAAGAGATTTAAAAATCAACATCCAGGTGAAGAAACAGCCTGAGTAATTTAGTGATGCCTTTTTAAAATTTGATCTACATTTTGGATCTGTACAAAATTTTTATTCAGCTCGCCCCCAGCCACTGCATGTAAATTCTTTCCTAATTCCAGGTGTTACTTGAGCCAACCACATCTCTTCCACCATCACTAATAACAGTGCACGTCTGAATGATATTTTAGGAGGAATCTGTCAGTAACTCCCGCAAAGTGACGTGGGCACAGTTGACTAGACCCTGTCAGAAGTATCTCCCATTTTTCAGCTCTTCTCTGCGGCCCTTCATCTGGGTTGCCTGTGTCTGCTATAGGCCTCTAAGAGCTTCTGCTCTGTAATTTTAATAATTTGTTAAACTGAATGTTGTATGCACTCACTGTAATCATTTATGTGGAGAGTAAGTCCATACGTTTTACTTAATCATAATAACATTCTTACTTCCTAGCTCAGTAAAATCTGTTGAATGAATAAATGAACCAAAAAGCTGACTAATATATGATCATATTTGTGATGATTTTTCTGTACAAAACTGACTTATGATGTACCAAACACTGTTTTTTTCTGTTTGTTTGTCTGGTGTTTGTCTTCCTAGCAGATGATAAAAATTGTAATGAAGGCCAAGTTACAATTCTCTGGACGACTTTCATTAACAAGTGAAAATATCAACATTCTACTAGAGGTGAACTCACCCCTGTTCTAGGAAGCACCTTCACAGATCTGAGCTACTGAGAGGCAGCAGGTCTGGTCTGGGTCATTGAGAACCACGTCCACACCACGGCTTCTGCAATGAGGGGACAGACTGAGACAAACAACTCTCCTTCCCTGGAGTCACAAACAGCTGACAGCTGCAGACGGTGTATGAGATGACAAGCTACACGGGCTATCGGGAAAACCTGTACACACAAGGGTCTACGCATGTTTGTGTGTTTTAGAAAAGAAGAGTCACACAGAGACACGGCCTAAATAACCCTTCTCCTGCTTACCCTAAGTCATGTCTCAAGCAGAAATTAGGATTTTAAGCAACCAGAACAGGAGGTAAGATATGGAAATTTCATGTTGCTAGTAAGCATCACAACAGCAATTGTCCGTGGTTACACAGAAGCACACGCACGTATCAGAACAGTTGTTCCTATCTGTCAGTTCAGGGGGGTTTTTCCCAGTAAATCACTGACTTGGTTTTTTTCCTTTTTAAGAAAAGAAAACTCAGACTGCCTAAAAGTATCATAAATGAGTTGGTTTATGGCCTGCTCTAATCAATGTTTAAAATGAAATTGGTAAAAGGTGTCACTCCATTGAGATGCAAAGGCGTGTCCACAATAACTCTTCTCCTGAACAGACTTTTTCATGGTTTTACTTCGATGACAGTGGCTCTCAAAACCTATGGAAACAATGACTAATTTTCTGGGTGGAATTCTAGAGACGACTGTGTCAATCAAGGTCTGACAGGATATAGATGGCACTCAAATTGGGATATGGGGAGGGCTTTACTTATAAAGGAACAACTGTGGGCAAGATGTAAGGATACCATGAAGCGTAATGTGAAAGCAAGGGGCTACCTTTTACCACAAAAAAAAACATCCAAAAAGACAGAGGGAAGGAAAGGATGAGAAGGAAAGAAAATTCCAGAGAGGGTCTCCGTGGAAGATCAGACGCCTCTTGAGAACACACCTGCAAGGACCAGGCAGCTTCAGAGGAAGGGAACCAAGGAGTGAACACTCTAACCACCGGCTCCTCCTTGCTCTCACTGTCTGCTGGGAAAACCACGCACCTCACTCAGACAGCTAAGGAACGCAGCGAGACACAGCCTAGAGCAAATGTTACGGGGCCGCCTCCCTCAGCACGGTGGACAAAAGTGCAAAGTGAATCTGATGGGACAGACACGTATCTGCCATCTTCACCTTAGAGATAAGGATGCTGGACTCTACACAGGCTAACGAATCTACCTAGTATAGACATACCCTGGAACCTTAAAATAATTGTTGCACACAATTATTCTGTCTCTAGGTCCATGCTTACTACTGACCAACACTGAAAACCTAGCAAGCTTTAGACTGTCATGCACATCTAATGTTATTTCTCCATTATTCTATTAAATTGTCATCACTATTCATTACTGAGGATTTTAAAAATTCTTTTTTACCAATCCTCTTGTATAGATACAACAGAAAATACTCTTTTAGTGATGAGAAATCTGTACATAGGCCTGCGCACCAGAATTATTTTGACTAATCTGAAATACTTAATAGTGCACATGGCAGGCAATATGACCACCACAATTATGTAAGTGGGCTTCTCAAAAACATAAACTTCATTAGAGACTCAAAAGCACTGCAAATTCACGTGAGTTGAGCTTTGATTATGCCCTTTGTTCTCTTTATGATTCACAGTTTACGTCTGTAATTGTGCAACCAGTATTACCAGATCCATGTTATGTGGCTTGAGCAGGGCGATTAAAAACTGCCAGCGCTCACATATCTTCTGAGGAGTTTTAGAGAATGGAACTCAGAGCTACCTGACTCTGGCTACCTATAACTAGCGCATCATTCTGTTCCAGTAAGTAGGTAAGTAAAACCAAGTATTTACCAAGTTATTTCTTTAGAAGAAAATTCTATCAGTCTGAACTCTCTCACTGCCTAATGCATACAGCTCATAGGTTAAGCAATAAAGCCACTGTTTTCAGAAAAGTACATTGTTTGTGCTTAAACTTACGCTTAAACTTAAACTTAACCAATAAGTGTGTCTCAAATCCTCCTAGGTCATATAACTCCTTTTTTTTTTTTAAACTTGGTGGTTTCATCCATTACTGTGATTTATCAAACCCTAACTCATATTTATATCCTTATCTTCCGGTTAGGTAGTTGGGCATCTGTAGAACATTATCCTGAATGTTTCACTTAATCCATTTTTATAATTTTTCCAAGCTATGTTTTTTGACACCAACCAGACAGCAAGTAATACTTGATTCTGCTTCTAGTAAGAAGTAGATTTGTGTCAAAATTTTAGCATTTGTAATCTCGGCTTCAAAGTTTCTGCCATTATCTAGTCATAAGTTTGAATCACACTTAGTTATTCTGAACCAATTTCTACTGCAATTTTAGGTTATAAAGTCTGTCCCACCTACATAGCCTATTATAAATTCTGATATCCAGACACAAATAAACCCACTTCAGCTAAACTACTTTCTTTAGTATCTAAATTGACAGTGAATCATTACAGGGTTTTAAAATTTTTCAGTCTTTAAAAGTTGGCTTGAAATTATCTGAAAAATATGAGCTTGAGTATGAATTTAATTAACTCATTCTGTTCACTCCTATTTTTAAGCATGGTAACTAATACTTGAACAACTCCAAACAGGTGAAAGAATCTTCATTGTGAAAATATATCTGGAAAAAAGTTACACATCTTCTATAGGTTCTATACATTATTCTCATAGCCATTTTATATTTCACCTACAGCCGATCTGCATGTAACTGCCGTCCACTGCAGAAGCACACCCCTTACCTCTCGCTCCTTGGAGTGAAGAAGAGCAGGCTGCTACCCTTCCATGCCATCTGCAAGCTCTTGGTCATGTCTCTCGTGGCTTCCCTCCTCACCCCGCATCCAAGCCATGGCGGTTTTCCTGTGAGCTTCTGACCCCTCCCCTCTTAAATAACTGCTGCGTGCTTTTCTTTTCCCAGGTTAACTGCTGGACTCCTGAACCGGACAGAGATGTATAGGATCTGAAAATGCTGATTATAATGGAAAATGTCTTTTGTTCGCTATGCAGACTAGCATGTGGGGTTTTTTTGTTTGTGCATTTCTGTGCTTGGCACTGCCAATGTTAAGTGCTTGTCACAAAATATGTCAATATATTGAGACTATATATTTTACAAAACTTCCTTCATCCACCCAAAAAAAAAAAAAAATTCTATGAAAACCTGGCTTGTGTTGCCAGTTTCTACAAGTATTCTTGGAATCTACACAAGTAGGTTAAACAATTCTCACTTGCACTACTTTCTGTCTCCGGAATATTAGAAATAATGGGGGCTCCCTTATAGGATTGTTTAAGGGTTTATGATACTGTAAGGCAAACCTCTGTCACAAAGGAAGCACTGAACAATTATTTTCACTCATGCTTTTTGAGTTATATTTTGAGTGTTGTATAATATATCATGCCTAAAGCTACATTTAAATTGAATCGAATAATGGGTTTAAGTTATTAAACAGTAGGAAAATAATCTATCCAGACACATTCTTTTAACAGTGAAGAAACATGAAAATCTTTGGATTCATTTATTCCCAGTCAACTTATTGATTGAGGGTGTAACAATAAAAACAAAAAGAAAAAACAAAATAAAACAAAAGAGGTGAAGTGAACATGCACATTAATTTCACAGGGTGTTAATTTGCATATATGAATATTTGTAAAAAAAAAAAGAGTGTACATGGAGCAAAGCAGGCAAAATTAGCTAAGGTAATGTTAGAGTCCTGGATTTGCAATTTTTATTCAGAATACAAGGGCAATTATAAAACATGCCAGTGTTTCTGGATAAAATAAACTACAGTCAAGTAATATTTAGGTCAATCTAAATTTTTCATTCTCAGGCAAAAAAGAAAAAAATCAGTACAGATCTTGTGAAAGAGGAAGAAAAAGCCACTGATCTAGAGAAGAACAGAAAACTTTATGAGGCTCATTATTCACAGGCAATGCACCCAGTGAGGCATTCTTTTGCAGAAGCCACTGATCAGCAAAGGGTTGAAAGTCTCACTAAACAGAGCAGTCCATCCTTCCAAGTCTGACGTTTTCCTCAACGCCATTCACCTTGAGCCTTTTACCAAGCCGAGGTTTAAAATGTTGGAAGAAAAGGCCTTTCCATTTTTCTGTATGAAGCCTTTCTCCTCAAATAAATTCCATGTTTAGCAGGTAGAAGGTTCTGTTCTTTTATGACTTCAATATTCTCCCTTTACCCAGCACAATGCTGTACACACAATAATTATTTGATATTTCTAATAATGCTCTGGGCTTCCCTGTGGCTCAGACGGTAAAGAATCTGCCTGCAATTCAGGAGACCCGGGTTCAACCCCTGGGTCAGGAATATCTCCTGGAGAAGATAACGGCAACCCACTCCAGTATTCCTGCCTGGAGAACCCCATGGACAGAGGAGCCTGGCGGGCTACAGCCCATGGGTCGCAAAGGGTCGGACACAACTGAGCAACTGACACTTTCACTTTCACTTTGTAAGCCCAAATTATCATGTTAATAAAAAATGAGGACTTAACATACATTTCCAGTATTCCATTAACTGTAACATCCTCGAATATAAAAGACACTGCTCTTATGTACTTTTCACCTCAGTGGTCTTGTGCCACATCAGTATAAGCGAGGAACAATTCCTGAAACCGGAATCTCCTGCACTGGAGAACTTTCTCCCTAGCCTTCCTGGCTCTGTCTCTCCTCTCCTCCTTCCTCTTCTTCTGCAGTCTTAAACACTGTTTTGTTTTTTACTTGTTACATTTCATACCAGAATGATGACTACTGGACTCAAAAGTACATCAATGTCAGTACTGATGAGTGTCTTACAGTATTCCTATGCCACTATTTTTTTTTAATATCAGCTACTGATAGTTAAATAATTTTATTACATCAAAAGATGTTTTAAGACTAATATAAGGTAATCTTTGTATGTGATAATTATGTAGACTAATAATTCTTATATATATTTCCCTCAAAACTTAAAGAGTCATGATTATTGGATTTCCTTTTATTTATCTTATATACCTTGTTCCTTTCAACCTTTTCAGCAGTATAATAAATACAGTGTAGTTGTTAGTCACATCAAATAGCATCCAAATGGTCAATAATTCATCTTTCTCTGGTCTGGTATTTCACGGTTTCATTTCTTAAACTGATATTTTTCTAGCCTAATGGAAGATTTGCTAGTGTTTGCCTGTATTTAAGATTTCCCTTTGACATTGTTATTTTCCAAATTTTCTCTTATTTTGAGATGAACAAATTGCTTGAGACATGTTTAGTGTTAATTTTCACTGATGCTATTCCTACTCCACTTAAATTTTCTGTGAAACCTGTTAATTCTCCTAGTAATTATTAAGAATCTCTGCAAGTTTTAAGTCTGTGTCTTTTCACTGATTCCTGTTGTTCTCTGACTTTCCCTAAGTGCTTGTCTTGCTTCCCTATCTCCTAGTGCAGTGCCCCTGCCAAACATAAAGTACCTCCCTGACTGTCTGATGCCTCCAACCCCGATTTAGTTGCTACGATGTGACCACAGTTATCACTCTGATTTATCATGTAGACTAGCTTCACTATAATACCACCTCTCTAATTACAGAATGGGGAAACATTCCTCAACAGGAAATGCAGACTTCGACACCTGGAGAGTCTTCCAGCAAAGGCCGCTCACCCTACTTCCTATGGTCTCTTCCTGTTCTGCACATGAAAGTATTTTCAGTGGACCAAATGAAACACATGTTAATAGAAATGGCCCAAGATAGTATTCTTTTCTATATTTAAAAAGTTTGGAAGTAATTTGCCACTATTTAAACTGCTTCTCCATTTTTCCCTCAGCTTAGATTACAGCAGATTCTGTAGAAATATTTCAAACGCAAGGCATACCACTGTGCTGTGAATGACGATATTCCTGGCCTCAGAGACATGTGGATGCGTGAGATGGGGTACAGTTCCCCCCGTGGTTTAGGCTTTCTGCTTTTATCCATGAGCATGGGACACTGGCCAGGCACTGACAATTAATAAAGATCATCAATCGCCGACAACACCTGACTTTAGCTTTGTGTATGTTCTCATCCTTTCCTTGCAAAGTTATGTTTCAAAGAGCAAAATTTACAAAATAAAATGCATATTAAATGTACGTTGCCTGTTAAGTATGCTGACTTCTTGTCTCTAGAGATGAAGACATTTTTTATTCAGAACTGAGACACTGTGATTAGTCCCTGGCGTCCTAAGAACAGGACTTTCTTTTGTACCCTTTTCTCTTTTGAATTTTGATATATGCTCACTCTCCAGGAGATGAGCCAAGTGATAGAGCAATTTAATTTATTAGAAACAGTGTATTAGAAACTGACCAAGTGGAAATTCTTTCTCTTTGGAATGGCTTTACAGTTTCATTTTCAGAATTTCTAAATCAAGTTTGCTAATGTGGGATAAAGCAGTATTTCTTTTTTGAACTGTGTCTTTCTGGCTTGTCCAACTTTGAATGCAGCCCATTGTCCTGGCGATAAAGGTGAACAATCTGCCCGAAAATGCTGCAGAGCAGAATGCAACATTTGCCAAATTAATAATAGTAGTAAATACATAAATTAAGGGCTTTTGAACATTTATAAATGCCAGGAACTTTATGTTTTCTCTTTTAAGTTCACAACTCTTTTATAATTAGCCTGTTTTTATAGAAAAAGTCAGCCTCAGAGAGCCTAGTGTGTTTAAAGTCCCACAACCCAAAAAAGGCAGACTTCAGTCCGCCTGGTCTTGTTTATCCCTGAAGCCTGCTCCTAAATGGTATGCACATCCACTGAGCGCAGAATCCTTGCACACCCAGCAGGGGAAGGCCTGCATAGAGGAGGTGGCCCTAGGCAGGCACTGCAGTGACTGAAACGCCTTCTGCTGGGTATGGAGACAGGCGCTGCAGAGTCAGGAGCAGGCTATCCTGGGCCGCCACCAGCCTCCCCTCATTATGCCCTATCTGCAGCCTCTTGCCTGGGGCTGGCTTCACAGAGGGTCCTGGCTGGTGCCGAGGGGAATGGGGCCTGCTTCTGAATGAGGGAAATGAGTGCAGGGCCAAGGGCCTAGGGTACAGGCCATAAACACTAGTTTTCCTGAACCTCCTTTTAACCTTCCTTCCTTGCATATGCAAATACGAGAATGACAAAAGCAACGGGAGGAGTTCTAGGCACATCAGCTTTTCTACAAACCTGAGGACCTTCACAGTTGAAGGCTAGAACTGTGGACTCATTATTTACTTTACAAGTAACTCGTACAATGAACAGGACTTGCTTGCTTATAATAATAAATCTTAGGGTGGAATGATCTATAGACTAATTCTTAGCTACTTTTGAAAGTAGAATTAACACAAGTTAAAAAGTTTATATAAAAGAGCATCAAAAAATGCTGAAAACTTGAAAACTGTGTCATGATTAGTAGATGAAAGCAAAATAGCAAGGCTGAGGATCCAAATGTTGTTCAGATTCCTTGTACTGTTTAGAGAAAGGAAAAACAAGAGGCTAAGAGTCTCTGGAATTTGAGTTACATCTTTTTTGACTAACTACTGGAGACAGGAGAAAGCAATGCAAAATGAAGAACATCAAAATAAAATACAGTGAGAGAGGAGAAAAGAAAGAAGGAGAAAGAGAGAGATGTAAAAGAAAATAAAGGAAGAAGGGAAGGAAGGAAGGAAGGAAGGGACTTAACTGTTTTTAAGGTCCAAACTATGCCTAACACTCTTTTTGCAATCCTCACACTTCAGTCAAAGTAATTTGCAAATTACAAATGAAGAAACAGTCAACTCTTCCTCTCAGCATCATTTAGATTGATAATAAACTCTCGGTATTTGGGAAAAAAGCCTTGATGGTTGCTCTAGAATTATCTTTTATCCAACAGAAGAAAATCAGCGATATCAACCAACTATCTTACACACTAAAACCAGTTATTTAATCACATTTCAAGGACACTGGCTTGCATAATCATCTTACTACAGGTTCTGTATAATTTGTCAGCTAAACGATTTAAATGCCTTGAGTAACACTTGTTCCCATTTGCTTTGACTAGTCCTGTGTCCTCTGTACACATTAAAACAAAAATAAAAAGGTACACTACACAGCATGATATTAAGATATTTGTTAGAAAAGCATTTAGAACTATAACAGTATGACTGCTGCCACAGAAATCTAGGGATTCTAGATAACTGCACATAATTCTTTCATTAAAATACTCTTCACGGCCTCCATAGGTAACTTCCTTTCCTAGCTACCCAGTGTATACAAAGCATAGCAGTAAGACATCTCCCGGATATCTCAGAAGAGCAGACTAAATGGTATACCAGGATGACGTCAATCTGTGTTAAAATGTTTGCAAGAAAGGTTACGAATAAATGAGCAATTATTGGGAGGGGGCGGGGTGCGATTACAACAGGGTCATAAGGTAATGCTGGGGTATTGTTCTTCTCTTTATGCACAAGGATTCCAACGGAATCCAGTAAAAGGTAATAAGACGAAGACAGATGGATCTGGCAGAACCTTGGCAGCTGTCAATAGAAAACAGAGATCAGTACCTTCCACTCCTTACAAGGTTTTTCTAGAAACTGACAGCAGAAAATTAAAATCCTGTCAGGGGCCAACTAAAGATGTGCCCTGTATTGCTTGCATAATATTCAGTTGGATGTGAACAGATTTTTAATTTCATATCCTAATTAACGCTGATAGACAGCAATTTCAAAAATGTCTCACAAGGATGAACCAGGTCCACTCGGTCAGCTCTCGAAATCGGCCAGGAAGCCCCGCGCAGCCTTCGCCTTCCCGGTGGCCTCCTGTTTTCCTTCCTCATCACACCCTGCCCCATGCTGGCTGGCTGACGAGACTGTGCTTCCTCTGCCTTCTGAACACATCACCGGCTCAAGTCTGTAACTAGGTGTATCAGCGGTTTGAGGAGCCATCTCGTGTGCCCACGTTGCTAGTTGGGAATATATTTTAGAAATCTTTGAAAGTTGACATTTGCATGAAATCTACCTTATGCAAATATCCCAATATGAAAAATTTCTCACTAGAAATATCTTTAGCTCCATTATCAAAAGGTTGGTTGTGAGATATCTCCTCCCACAGGTAAAGAAAAGATATGTGTATCAAAGTTCCATATAGGTCACTAATCTTATGCTATAATTTTTTTTGTTTCAGTTTGGAACATTCTTCCTTTTCTTCCATTTGGGTGAAGAATCATTGGAAAAGACCCTGATGCTGGGAAACATTGAAGGCGGAGGAGAAGGTTGGATGAGGATGAGATGGTTGGATGGCATCACTGACTCGATGAACTATGTTTGAGTAAGCTCTGGGAGTTGGTGATGGACAGGGAAGCCTGGCGTGCTGTAGTCCATGGGGTCACAAAGAGTCAGACATGATTGGGTGACTGAACTGAACTGAACTGAAATTTATTATTCACTTAGCATATTATAAATGAGTATGCTGTGTAGACATACCCAGAAAAATGTTTTATTATCACAAATTGAAATGACAAAATTAGTCTTCCCAAAATAGCTCTTTGGTATATTTTCACTTTTACTTTTATAGCCTTTAGCAAATTTATTGGTAAATATATTTGTATATACTACAAATCATTAAAATAAAAACAACTTTTACAAACAACACCAAAATCATACTATTTGTAAAATAAATCCTTATAAATATTTCTTGCATGTAGATTTTCTAATCACAATCTGTGAAGATTCCATAAATCTTAAAACCAGTAAAATATACAATATTCTGTATTTTTTCTGTAACCCTTTTCTTATTTCCTTTTTTCTACAGTTATCTAAAATTTACTCAAGTGCATAACATATATAGACATACAACTCCTAGAATAAAATATATGTACAAAACATGGGTTCCTTGAGGAAAGAAACCATAATTTTTGTATATCAATCATGGTACCTAACACAATCCTTAGCAGAGAGCATCATTTCATAAACTGTTAAGAGTGTAGATGGATGAATGAAAAAAACTAAGGTTGCTGACTGTGCTAAACAGAGTAAAAAGGGAAAAGCCATTTTTATACCATCCCTATTGCTAGAAATTTTATTAGTTCAAATGCTTGGCTTGAAAATTGAGGATAACCATTTGCCTGACAGAACAAAAAGAAAAAACCCAAAGTTGGGTTCAAGCGAATTCAATGACCAATAAACTCAACTGCAGTAGATACTGAAAACTTCATCATGCCTTTCATGTAGAAATGGAAAGATCTCTTCATGGAATGAAAGGAAAAACTGCCTGGAAAATCTCCAGTTTGGTGTCACTGTATCAGCATACAGCTATTTAGAACTAATCACTAAGCCCCTTCCGAGCATCAGCATCATGCTGTATTACAGGATATCGCCCACTAATGAAAGCAGCGGGCCTTGCCCTCTCAAAGACTACGAAAAGATACATGAGCTGCCCCTGTTATATGAAATAAGCAAAAGAACAGCTTAGAAAACCAGAGGAGACCAAATTCAATTTGTAAATTATATTAGTAGGAATTCGAAGGGAAATGACAATTTAATTCTAAATTGAACATTTCTAAAATGAACACAACTTGGTGAACATTTCTCTCAGAATCTAAGTTGGTTTCCGGGAAATAATAATGAGAAGTAACAGACAGCCTGCTCAAAAGCAGGTAACAAAAGTCAAATTATTATTTTACAGTCTAAGTACTTTAAAAATAGTTTTGCATTATTCAGGATAAAAACCATTGAGAAATATTTGATATGGCATTTGCATTATGTGAATATTCATTTTCAAAATACTACATATGAACTTTTCTGTCCTTTCTCTGCACTTATTTTTATAATGATGTCCCCAAGGCAGGTGATGCATTCCCCCAGACAAGTGCTAAACTCTTTGAACTACAAGTTTCCTTAGAAAAATTATCTTAGAAATCTGGGGGCTTAATTTTGTGTATGGTTTTAATTTGTTAAACTAACTAGAAATAAAGTTACCTCCAAATAACAAATTTAGCAAGCCTGTAATCAGAGTCCCTTAGACAGCAAGGATATCCAACCACAAACTCCGGGAAATAGTGAAGGACAGGAAGGTCTGGCCGGCTGCAGTCCATGGGGTCGCAGAGAGTCAGACATGACTTAGTGACTAAATGACAAACAACGAGGGCCATTATATACTAGGCACTTTCGTCTGCAATACTTGAACCCCTACAATAAATACGGCAGACTCCAGGGGGCAGCTCCTTGCCCAAGTCCAATGCTGGTCAAAAGGGCAGAGCCCGATCCAAATACTAGCCCCCAGGTGAGGGCTCTTCTCGTGTATCATGGACTGATTCTGTAATTCAGCTCGGCCAGAGGGTTCTGGGACAGAAAACCAAACTTCCTAAATCTCCAGCACAGCGTCCCCTGCATCAGTGCACTCTGACTACACCGCCACAGTCTCTTTCATCATAGAGACCTCTCTGGAAGCTGACACTTTGGGTCCTAACAGCTGAGGTTTTCTAATGGCTGCTTGAGGGAAGGTGGTTTGATGTTCCTTGTATATTCTCTAAAGCGACGGTAACGCTGGGAATAATGTACACATGGAATTGATCGTTTTCAGTTTCTGTGGTCTGTGGTACAATAGGATTTGAAATAGCTAAGACGATTTGGAGTACAGGGAAAGACTTTGATGGGAATGGCCAGAGAAGAGTGCAAGTGCTCGATGTCTCAAGCCTTGGTGCCTTGCAAATCAGTGGTGAAGGATGGCACTCTGTTTCAACTGACTGTAACAATTCACCAGAGCAAAATATTTCAAGTACATCACAGTTGTGCCTCAAACTGAAAAGAGATCCCAGGGCACTTCGTCTTTGGTCCTAGCAGAGAGGGAGACAGAGTTATGGGTACCAGATAGAAACACCTGCAATGTGATGGTCTGTGTAAGCATGACTAACGTTTGCTTCATTTTTTTCCTCACCAAATCTAAACTTCTCTTTGAAAGTGCAAGTCACTCAGTCGTGTCCAACTACTATACAGTCCATGGAATTCTCCAGGACAGAATACTGGAGTGGGTAGCCTTTCCCTTCTCCAGGGGAGCCTCCCAACCCAGCGATCGAACCCAGGTCTCTCGCATCGCAGGCAGATTCTTTACCAGCTGAGCCACAAGGGAAGCCCAAGAATACTGGAGTGGGGAGCCTATCCCTTCCCCAGCAGATCTTCCTGACCCAGGGATCGACCGGGGTCTCCTGCAGTGCAGGCGGATTCTTCACCAGCTGAGCTACCAGGGAACTACCTCTGCCATTCATTTTGTGAGTCCTGCAGGGGAACGTCTTTGCTTCTCTCATGCGTGCCTGCACTACACAGCTCATGAATGCACCACCATAGGATCAACTAGACTGGTCCAGTAACTCTGGTTCTGTTTTCTGAGCGACAGTGGTGACACATGAACAGTACCTAGGTGGAAGCATCTGGGCAGGAAATCAACTGCTTTGAGGAAGGTTCACCCACCCATTTATCTTTTAGACACCATGTAACAGAGCTTACTAATACTGAGCCATGGTCTTTCTTGGCTTTGCAAGCTCACTTTAGAGGTGGTTAAAATTTTTGAAACCCAGAATGGCACTAAGCTTTCCTAAATTGATTGGGTTTTGTTACCCAGTCCACAGCCCTTTGATCTCCTTTACTTTAAATATAGAGAAGTTACTCTAGGTGCAGGTCTAGGGTTATAGATGCCAACGAAAACCTCAAAGATTTCAAGAGCCACTGACCTGAGCAGTGAGACAGACAAGTTGCCTATACTAAGTAATGGGATCTGCTTTAGATTTTCCAGAGTTGGCTTCTCTGTAAAATAAATCTAGTATACACACTATAGTGAACATCTTACTCCTGAATCACTGATTCAGATATAGGGTGATAAGCAATATTTTCCTCTCCTGCCATTATTGTCAAGTGAGCTGGTTCACTCTCCTTGGTTCCAATCTCAGTGAATTGCCAAAGTGAAACAAGTGGGAGCTTCACTGACTTTTCCTTCATCACCGTGATACACCAAGTCCCGTCCACTCCCCCAGCCCAATATGTCACAGTTGTATCCTTTCCTCTCTTTCCCTCTTCTGTCTGGACTGCTCCTTAGTCAACCATGTTAAAATGCATTCAGCATCAGTTAAGCCCAAAACACCTCTCCAGTGCTGGGAGGAAGGAGAAACAAAGATTTGCGAGTTTTGTTCTCATTGTTTTCCACTCCCTGCCCTTCATATGAAGCTGTTTTCTTTCTCTGGGAAGCCTTCTCCAGCCCCAGTCCCAGCGTAACCCCATTTAGTACCCTCCTGTGCATAGCCGTCAGCATCCACGGTGGGCTGATCCCCACTAGCAGGCGAGCTGCTCGAAGAAAGGGGCCATCAGCCTCAGCCCGCGGCAAAGCTCACCGCGCGGGGGCACTCGGTGGGCCTGGGGTCCAACTGGACAGACTCTTCTGCCACCAGGGCAGGGCGCTGAGGCGCCGCTGTGCCATCTCAGGGCGACGTCACTTTGAATGGCTATACATGTTGGTTATTCTAAAGATGACAATATATGTTTATTAAAATTTCAAACATTACATTTACAAAGGAAAATCAAGGCATAACAAACTGTATCACTGTGTTCAATTAGTTGTTGAAAAAGTGCATGTAGGGTTTACTGCCTTGAACAAGAAATAAACAGAAACTAAGATATTTACTTGTCAATATAAAAAAATATGACATTGTGCCTTATATAATCAATCTTTTGCTTCAAATTATGTTTTAAAAGACCTAAGGAATTAAGTACAGTTCCATGGAAGAGTAACACTTATATCATAATTTATGTACCATAAAAAATAAATTTAAATGTACTTACATTTAAATAACTTAAATCATGGACCATATCACTGACTTGTTGGGTGACCCTAGACAACTGACATTAAATAATTATCCTTGAGTCAGGCAGCTGAAAACAGCAACTGAAATATATTTAGACAGGTGTAATTATCCTTGGTTTATGTTTTTATGGGTTCAATTGTGTAACATTTGAGATAGCATTAACTACATCAGACTCTAAGTAAATTCTACAGGTCACTGCCCCATTTTTTTTTAATGACTTCTAAGAGCTTACTTACATAAGATATGCAGTCTTCTTAAATGTGCATCTATCACCACCAATTATTCCCCCAAGCGAGTTGAAACCCATCAGAGTCATCAGCACGGGCAGTTTCAACCATGTGTCTCTTTACACTGTTTCTTTCACCTCTATGCTCTATCCATATTTTAGGATGTCCAAGATACGTTTATTTCTTCATAAGTATAAAACACACATATATTCTCCACCCTCACAGGGGTTCTTTTATTCTTACAGAGAGAAGAGAGAAGGTTGGGAAAAGTTTTAATAGGCTACAGAGTCTATCCACTTTCCTCTGACCCTTTATTTCCATGCAGAAGAAAAAAAACGCATGGTTTCTAAAATTTCTAAATGACAATCCATGAGTCAGTACACATTTAGTTGAGAATGGAACACTATTTAATCCTCTGTGCAACTAACACCCCAGATGAGTGATCACAGGAGCAAACTGATATACAAATGAAGCATGTATTATCGTCTTAGAAGTCCTGGATAAACATTCTGGAAATATCTTAGTGAACTGGTAACAACTCTTAGCTCCAGTGTGACAGTGTGGACTTTCAGTTTAACTACAGTGTGCGGCTTCTTCAGGCCCAGGTCCCTGACAAGGAGAGGACATCGGATCATGCACCAAAAGGGCCAGTTCAAACACGCGCAGGTTTAAAATAATACGGTGATATGACCGTATGTGAAACAGATCACTATTCCAAGTTCAATGCATGAAACAAGGCACTCAAAGCCAGTGCTGGGTGTGACCCTGGGACGCACCCTGGGGGGTGAGACGGGGAGGGAGGGAGGTGGAAGCGGGGTTCAGGATGGGGGACACATGTACACCCATGGCTCATTCATGTCAATGTATGGCAAAAACCACTACAATATTGTGATGTAATTAGTCTCCAATTGAAGTAAATAATTTAAAAAATTAAATAATACAGTGAAAAGGGATTGATTGTCTTAAAATATATTTTTACTGTTATTCAGTGTTACAGATTTTGTAGAATCATAGAGAAAGAAACATGGAGAAATCTTCAGAAGCTCACCCATACTTGCAGACTGCAAGTATTCTGCACTAAGCATACAAACCGGAAAGTGACCTGCAGACAAAAGGAGGGACGTGCATTTGTGCAGAGATGACCTAGTTTCTGAGACTAAGTATTCTGCTCTGTTCCAGGTTCTCTTACTGACAGCTTTAAAATTCTCTGTGCCTTTGTTTTATTTTACTTTACTTTATTTCCTTAATGCAATCACTGATGATGTGGTTTTATACTCACCTTTTTTATTTAGGGGACATAAAATAGAATATATTGTGTGACTATATGTAAAAATGTTAAAACACTCTAGATAAAATTAAAGAAATTACCTCAGAAGAGAACCATAAAAATTGAAGAAATTATCTCAGGAGAGAACCATAAAAAAAGGAATGAATCTTGATGCACACTACTTAAAAAAAGAGTCAATCATGTATTGATTGTGTTCATCTCTTAATATCATCTCATAAAATTTCTACATAAAATATAAAATGGTATGAGTTTCATAAAGCAAAGAATTATTCATTTATCATTAAACATGGTATCATATCAGAAAAGCAAAAATGTCTTTATGAGGGGCTGATTATCAAGTATATCAAGTGATGAAAAAATAAAAATTCACTTAGAGAACATTTCTTATAAAAGTCATTTCTTAATCTCTGACCGGCAGTTCTGATAGTTTCCAATGACACTGAAAGGTCTGCATTTTCTTTTCTGTATATGTCTCCAACCAACTACAAGTAATTGAAAACAAAGACTTTTTAACCCTAAGAGTTTAAATGTAAGAAATCAATAACTTGTGCTTAAAAGCACCTGACTCATGTGTTTCCTTTCTTTCAAAATCATTCTTACAAATTGCATTACTTTGCTAGTAGACATTCTAAATTCTTTCTCAAAATTAAAATAATTTTGGGCAAGTGATCCTTTTTTTCCGTTTTGCTGAATTCTAACGTGTTTAAAACTCTAAATATCAATGCAAGTCAGAAGACACTTGCTAAAATACTTAATATTGATACGTACTTGAAAGAGAACAGGATGGTGCATTTAGTTTATTTTATTATTAATCCCTTCATGACTTCTTCTTTGTAAATTCAGTTACAAAATATTCAATATGTAAGCTTGATTTCATTGGTATGAGAATCTGCTCATTCAGCTTCATAAAACAATTTGAATTATGGCAAAATATTATTCTCAATATGTGATGTATATTACGTGCATCCAGACTGCAAACTATCACCATGCATAAAAATACATTATGATAAATTACTGAATAGTATTGCACTTGGCTGATTCTACAAAGGCAGACAGGATCAAGTAGGTAAAAACAAAAGGTTTAGCACATCAAATAAGCCACAAATATCTAAAATGCCTGACAAAAATACAAAACTTTTCAAACCTGACTGAGTGTTGATTTTCTCCATAAAAAAAAAAGAAAATCATTAGGCACCAATAGATAGTTCCCACTAAAGAAGTAATTGTAGATTTTACATTATTGTTTTCACACTACGTTACCTGCATATTATGATAAAACAGTAAGTGTATAAATGATAAATGAACTCACAAGAGTTTGGTGTGGTTCCTTCTACAAACAATAAATTAAACAAGAAGCAAATCTAGTGAGCTGTAGGCCTCTTTCATTAACAAGCTGTCAGATTTCAGAAAATTATTTTTTTCTCTTTATTTATCAAAGGGTACGGTGGGAACCAACCCACTCCAGCATTCTTGCTGAGAGAAGTCCATGGACAGAGCAGCCTGGTAGAGTCAGACATGACTGAAGTGACTTACATGCACACATGTGCTGTGGGACCTGAAAGCTTCTGCAGCCTAGATATAGAACCCACAGGAAACATCTTATGAGGACCACCACATAAATGATGGTACCAACAATGTTTGCAATGAAATGTTTACAATACTTACTTAGATTTTTACACTTTAATTCTCTCTCTCTTTTTTAATCCTGAAAAATACAAATTTCACTTAGACTTTTCAGAAATTTATTCCAAGACTGTTCCTACTTTTAGCTTGCTTAAGCCTATCTCTTTCTCCTGACTTTCTGACCAACAGCACTGTTTTAGCTTCAACAAATCCCCATACTATGGATATCTACCATGGACAGAGGCTCCTAGAGAAACATAGGTCGAGACTCAGGCGGAAAGAAAAGCTTTGCTGATATAGGAAGTGGTTTTTCCTATTTCCATTTCCACTTGTAGTTGTGACAGAATCCCCATCATACAGATAAAAACTACTCCTTGAAGAGATTAGAGAACAATACGGAAAATTATGTAGTAAAAGAAAAGGCCTTGGAAGATAACTTTCTGAAACTTCTCGACATTTATCTCATCACTTCCCAGAGCTAGAAATAGGTCTGTGGCCGTATAAGCCTGTTTTTGTTTTTCTTTTTCAATTAACATCAAATACAAGGCAAAGAAACCTTGCTTTCCAAGATCAAAGAACATGCAAAATTTGCAGTGAAAATCATACTGGTGAAAAAGAAACAGTCTACCCTGGTAGTTAGTCTGCTCCCTGACAATAGGAAGCAGGCTTGAGGCCAAAACAAGATGCAGAGACTCAGACTGGGAGCTTTTGGGTTCAACATTCCACATTTCTCTTAACGATGCAATTTACAAAGAAACAAAACCACAAACCCAAGCCTGCTTCTCAACACACTGCTGCTGTTGTTTAGTCTCTAAGTCTGTCTGACTCTTCTGTGACCCCATGGACTGTAGCACGCCTGCCTCCTCTGTTCATGGGATTTCCCAGGAAAGAATACTGGAGTGGGTTGTCATGCCCTCCTCCAGGGGATCTTCCTGACCCAGGGATCAACACTATGTCTCCTGCTTGGCAGGCAGATTCTTTACCGCTGAGCCACCAAAAAGCCCCAAATTCTTAGTGATTTATAACTTTCACCCATGGATCCATCCAGAGCTTTTATACAATGTATCTAACATTTGGCATTTAAAACTTCTCATGATTAAAACTAGTTAATACTTATTTTTATTTTTCCTTAACCAAAGTTTCTGCTTTCAAGAAGTATAATTTTATGAAAAATTTAAAATAATGTTACATTATTTCTGGCCCTAATATTATAAAATTTTAGAAAGTTTAGACTGCCTTGGCCTTACTCGGGTAAGATTAGCAACTGTCTTCATAAGTAATCATTGTGGCACGTGTTTGGTCAAATTTTCATAAACTGTGAACTGTGAGCATTGAATAAATATGCTTTTTTACATATGTCATTTGCCCACAGCAAATTATCACAATGAACAAAGAAACCAAAGCTATAATTAAGTTGATAAAAAATGAATATTACATTTTACAATTGCATCATAGGTCTTAAAGATAGCTATTTAGGAAAAAAAAAAAGATAGCTATTTAGAAAGATAAGTTTACTATATAAACAACACATCAAACACACAAACCTATCTGGAGAAACTGAGATATTTAACTCCTCTTATAACAATCAGGAAAAAAACTACTGGTTTTTCCAGTGGTCATGTATGGATGTGAGAGTTGGACCATAAAGAAAGCTGAGTGCCGAAAAATTGATGCTTTTGAACTGTGGTGTTGGAGAAGACTGTTAAGAGTCCCTTGGACTGCAAGGAGATTCAACCAGTCCATCCTAAAGGAAATCAGTCCTGAATATTCAGTGGAAGGACAGATGCTGAAGTTGAAACTCCAATACTTTGGCTACCTGATGCAAAGAGCTGACTCACTGGAAAAGACCCTGATGCTGGGAAAGATTGAAGGAGAAGGGGATGACAGAGGAGGAGACGGTTGGATGGCATCACCAACTCAATGGACATGAGTTTGAGCAGGCCCCGGGATGATGACAATCTCATTTTGGAAGACTTATAAATTTTGGGAAACTCAAGCATGTTTTCACGTTTGCTTACGTGATTTTACATTAGCTTATGTTATGACAAACCTAGACAGCATATTAAAAAGCAGACATCAGGTTACCAACAAAAGTCCATGTAGACCAAGGTACTGTTTTTCCAGCAGTCATGTACGGATGTGACAGTTGGACCATAAAGAAGGCTGAACACCAAAGAACTGATGCTTTTGAACTGTGGTGCTAGAAAAGGCTCTTGAGAGTCCCTTGGACTGAAAGGTGATCAAACCAGTCGATCCTAAAGGAGATCAACCCTGAGTAGTCCTGGAAGGACTGATGCTGAAGCTGAAGTTCACTGTCTGATGCGAAGGCTGACTCACTGGCACAGAGCCTGATGCTGGGAAAGACTGAGGGCAAAAGGAAAAGAAGGCGGCAGAGGATGCAATGGTTAGATAGCATCCCTGACACAACAGCATGAATCTCAGCAAACTCCAGGAGACGGGGAGGACAGGGAAGCCTGGCGTGCTGCAGTCCCGGGGTCGCAGAGTTGGACATGACTTAGCAACTGAACAACAAATAAGGTTGACTAAATATTAGATGCTACTTATTACATATTTTATTACAGATAAAACACACTATACTTTTTAAATATGTATAGTTATGTATTGTTGTATAAACATCCCAAATGGCCATCCACTGGTGAATGGTTAGAAAGTGTGCAGCATTATCCCTACCATGGAAATTACTCGGCAATAAAAATAAATACAGTACTGACACAAACTAAGATACGATGAACCTTGAAAACATATGCTAAGTGAAAGAATCCAGTTACAAAAGGCAACATATTGCATGATTTCATTTATACAGAAGACTCACAATGGGCAAGACTACAGAAGTAGGGCAGGTGAGTAGCTGCCTAGGGCTGGGGGTGTTGAGGGGCGGTAGGCAGCGCCTGCTATCCCTAACAGATACAGAGCTTCTTTCGGGAGTGAGGACTGCGTTCTAAAACTAATTGTGGTGATGGTAACACAACCTTCTTGATACAGTATTAAGGGTAAATTTGACGATATGTGAATTATATAGCAACAAACCTGTTATAAAAAAATTTGTTTTGATAATAAAGCATATGTGATTGTCTATATGACAAGGCTTGTTGATATATTTAGTGTTAAATAAAACAAAAATCAGGTTAAAATCAAATTGCAATAGAATTATGTTGAATTTTATTTTTATGTAGGAGGTATCTACCTAATTCATACAATTAATTTTGTATCTACTATGCAGAAGTAGTCAGGGCCATTTAAAAGCAAAGAGTAGGGGTCAGCTAATCAAGCAAATACAATCATGAGTGACATTTCCAAGCTCATTTTATGATTTCACTTTTTCCTTATTCTGTTATACATATGGCCTTCTCTTCAGGGAATTAAATGCAAACATTTTTGTCATTTTTTAAAATTTCTGTAGGACTTTGATCTTGGGTTAGAGAGAGAAAGAGATGGCATTATATGAAATTGAGTACCAATATCAATCACTGAAGAGGTAAAAAATGTGATTAAATAAAAGTAAATAGGCTAATAAAAATAAACACTAAGATCTTCACATAACAATCACCTAAAATATATCTCACAAGTAAAAATGGAAAATGCAACCATTTAATAGTTTATCAAGGCATGCAATGCATTGGAAATGGTGATTTGTGCAAAATGACACATTATAGGTGTGAAAACAGCAATGCATTAACAGCTATGTTATCTCTGTATTATTTAGAATGATGTTTCTAAAACTATACATAGATTTTTAAACCAAGGCCTGTGATATCAGAAATACAAGATGGTTAATGACTCACACCAGAGCTATACAAAGATATATACTATGATATCTTAAGGAATGTTATCTTTCAAACATTCACCATGGGGAGTACAGAAATTGTTACTCTATAAATTTTTCCTATGTCCTCTCCAAATTTTCTTATAAAGAAATTTTTTTTTTCCTTTTATAGGTAATTCATCCATCTGCCACTAATCTCATTTAAGATTTGTTTTCAACATCTCAGCCTAGAAGATACCCCATCAGTGTGCAGTCATTCTCAAGTCTCCCAAACTGTAAACACAGACTCCAATAAGGCCCCAGTGCTTCTGTCCAATATGGTCCCTCTCCACACCACTGATAAACCTCCTCAAGGGGCACTGCCCTCAGGAGCTACATTTCCTCCAAACAGCATCCATGTAATCTAGCTTTCATTTGCTTTTCTGTACTGTAGTAGCACAAAAAAAGCTTTTGCTTTTTACAAACATCCATCCATCCATCCATCCATCCATCCATCCATCCACACAACCATCCAACCATCCATCCAACCATCATCTGACAAACATTTGTTGATTGTCAGGTAGTCTATGTAGTGTGAATATAAAGACATATAAAGCAAGCACCTTGCTCTAAAGTTGTTGTTTGGTAGCAGAGTCAAACATGCAATAGAAGATCAATTCCTATCCTTCTTGAATTGTCCCTGTAAGTCAGAAGGTTGATCAGTGCTGTCTTTCTTATAAAGATCTCCTCTGTTCTCTTCGGTGGTATATGATGGCCTCTCAGGACCATCAACAAGTACCCCCTGGCCAGAGAGAGGGGTGCAGTCATTTCCTGGGGGCACTTTGGGAAGAGTTAAGCTTCTCTCATTCAGCTGGACACACGGAGGGCAGCCATCAGCAGGGCTCGGTCCCCGGGCTGCTCTCTCTTTTTTAGGGAGGGGTGAGGAAGTAGAGGGAGCGCACAGAGCACTCAGAGCCTGAGCGGCAAGCAGCCTTGGCTCAAGGCCCCCTGTTCCCGGGGTTGCTGGGGACAGCGAGGGCCAAGTGCATCTCGGCTGGGTGGCCCTGTAAGGGCTGAGGGCCCCGGGGACGCTGGGATGGTGGGGTACACTCTCAGCTCTTCCTGATGAAGTGGGAATTCTGAGGATGAGTGCCAGTCCCAGAGAGCCCCTCATCAGGCGACACAGGTCACACGTGTGGAGTTGTAGACAGGACAATTAGAGTCGCCTGTGTCTGTCACTTGATGTCAGAATCTGTCCTGAAAATCCAACTGAGCAGGCTTGAGAACTCTAACGTTGAGTGTGAACACATCCAGCAATGTCCTTGCAGGAAGAGGATGCTGAGACATCAGGGAGAACGACAGCTTGCTCCCGAGAGTTTATCCTCAATTATTTTCCTTCTGTCTCCCTCAGACTAGGTACGCATATTGACGCATACTCACTTCAGTAACACTGACTGTGACCACGTGGTTTATTGCTCCATCTCCTGAGCCTGGTGTCTTGCAGATAGGTAGGTTTCCGATAAACACCTACTGAGTAAATGAATGATTTGTAATCACTTAACTGAACAAGCTCCTCTTCCCACTTGAGTATGAGTAATATGAGGTCAGAGATCATATTTATCTTGTTCACTCTAAATTTCCAGTGTTAGCACAATGACTAGCACACGAAGAATAGGCACTCGATACATATCTTTAAACACAACTGACTCTGCACACAGTTGTCATCTGTCAGAGTCTACCAAAGCGGTGTTTCTTGCATGCGTGTCCTCTTTTTTCAAGCTCAGGACATCATCTTTTGCATGTACTACTAAGAAAGTATACCCACTGCTCTACCCACCTACAATCTACTTTATAAGCTGCTAATTCATCCTGAAGTACACATCTCTCTCTGTCTTTGAAGTGAAAGTGAAAGTGAAAAATCACTCAGTTGTGTCTGACTCTTTGCAACCCCAAGGACTATACAGTCCATGGAATTCTGCAGGCCAGAATACCGGAGTGGGTAGTGTCTCCCTTCTCCAGGGGATCTTCCCAACCCAGGGATTGAACCCAGGTCTCCCACATTGCAGGCCGATTCTTTACCAGCTGAGCCACAAGGGAAGCCCCATGTCTTTAGTACTTATAAATATTAATCCCTCCCCACTGACCACTGACTAAGGTCTGGACTTAAATTACTTCAGGAATATGTTACTCGTTCTCTGACAATACACTCCCAAGACACGAATCCAAAGTCTCCATCTCGAAGTTCTCTCTCTCTCTTCCCCTTCTTCCCTCTTTCCCTTCCTTCTCTCACACATGTTCCATCATTTAGACCTTTCTGCAGCCCTTGTCACTGTGTATTTTGTAGGGTTTCTGATTTGCAGTTACTTGTTTGTGCAGTTGTCTAAACTGGTTCCAGCGTGTTATCAGTTTCCTCTCCAACAACAGATGCGTTCAGAGAGAATCCAGAAGCAAAATCCTTGAAACGTGGATTGCAGGTACTTCTGCATCATGCTTCACACAGTGTTCTGCACAAGGTGAAGAGCTCAATAAATACATGTTTCATGAATGATGCACCACGTAGTGTTCTGTGAAAGCGAGAATTTCCTATTCTTCCAAAGGGTTTTTATAGACAACTGGACTCATTGCCAATCGTATATTTTCATGAGTACAACTGACTCCGGTGGCCTGAATCATACTCATATTTTTAAAACTGAATGTGCATAGAGATCTGACATTTGCTTTGAATGGATCATTCCAGACTCTTCACGGTGCACCACACAAGCTGGCGAAAATTGCCCTCAGTCTTGTTACCTGCAGTTCCCTATCTACCTTGTCAAGGAGCTGACACACAAACTTATTTTTTTCAAAACCTGCCAGGCAGAAGCTCACGGTATTTAGGGAGTCTAAAAGCCGAAATGACAATTTCCAAATGAATATGGGGAGAGCTAATCTGTTTCCCCTTATCTGCCGCATAAATCCTTCTCTTCGTGCTCAAGGGCTTCACATTTTAATAGAAAATAGCTGTTTCCCTGTTCTCACTGCACTGGTGTTTCTATCACTGTGACTGCTGCTGGCAGAGATTTTCCAGTTCTAGTCTGCGGCTTAATAACCACAGGAGACACCGATTTGGCAAAATATGATGTTATTTCATGATGTTAGTTCATTATCAATGTTTAAAACCTGGCAGCTAAATGCCCCTGTCAGATATTTATACCAGGTATTAGTAAACATGATCTTGTGTTCCTTGCACTCTCATGGACGTGGATAAAATGCATAGCTATTTATTTTGCATACTCCCTCCCCTTGGCATTTCATTACAAATACGAATACAAGCATAAACTACAGTCACTATACGCACATACGCATCAATGCCTATGTTCTTCCATGTCAAGTATGCCTCTGGTGCTGAAAATAAATGCTTCTTTAGGGACAAAAAATATTTCTGTGCTTAAATATGACTTTTTAACTTATTTGAAGTGTTTTAATGAATTTTATTAAATTTCAGTTTATTACAGCAACATTTATAAGAATATTTGGTGAAGATTTACACTCTGGTAGCCTTCAGCTATTGAAATACCAGTCTGCTCAACTGTTTCCTGTCGTGCAGTTATCACAGTACTTAGATTCAGTAATTATACCTGCAGCTACCCAAACACGGGCACAATTCTGTGATGTCTTGTTGATATTAGGAATCCTCTGTTAAATGACGAGGGCATTTCTTCTCTGTGGTACTCACCCCCAAACCCATACCCCCAGTCTTATCTTGAGAGAACTAAAGACATATCTCACTTGGAGATATTCTACCGGATAACTGGTCGGTAGTCTTCAAACTCTCCCAGTCAGAAAGAGCGAAGAAGCACTGGGAAAGCGTCACAGACCAGAGGAGGCTGGGGAGACGAGACAATGTGAGTCAGTGTGGCGGCTTGGACTGGACTTGGGGCTGGGACAGAAAGAGGACATTAATGGGGTTCACTGGTGAAACCCAAATAAATCTGCACCATTAACCTTGTTAACAAAAAAAGAACGGAAGTTAAACTAGACGGTCATTTGTGAAAATACTGTCATTCTCCTTAACCTTTCCTAAGCTTTTGAGAAACTTATCTTTATCATTTCATGATTCATGTTTACGTGGGAGCACATCGTTCAAAGGGCTATAATGACCCAATTGGCCATGACACAATATAACCTTTAAAATAACTCCAGCATCACAATAGACATAGACAATGGTGCTGCTGGCTTACTATTTACACTCTCTCCTATACACAAAAAATGAACTGCCAACGTGTCTTTGAGAAAGAGCCCATCTGCTTCTCTCTGAGACATGTGCACACCCGAGCAGGCAGGCAGGCGTTTTACTGCAGCAAAGCCTTGCCACGAAGGTGCCAGGGCACCCAGGAGACGGGCCCCTGGCCCACCCTCCCCGGCAAGAACATAAAGCCGGGACTGCCCTCCGTTCAGTTTCTAGGAAATGCATCTGCGTGCCGAGCCCTGCTCGCCCTCTGACCCAATCAAGTGCCGAGCACCACGCAGGCGCGACGGGACCACTCTTCCTTCTCACCAGCAGTTCTCAAGCAGGGCCTCTGAACCAGCAGCATGGGCACCACCTGGGAACCCTTCACACCAGGGTTAAGAACCACTGAATCTCGGGGTAAGCCCAGCCGTCTATGCTCTGATGAAGCCCACAGGGGATCCCACTGCATGCCCAAAGGCGGATCCAGCCTTCACCATTCGTGACAGCCACTCAGTGAGACAACGGTTTTACGCCACCAACACAGACAGCCATGCAGTCTTGACGCTGCAGCTGACAAAGCATAACTACTTCTCAAGTCCTGAGCTCCTTTTGTTTACAGCCTTTCTTATTTTCTCCCCTTCTATTTTACCACTAAGTGAAAGCGAAAGTCACTCAGTCATGTCTGACTCTTTACGAGCCCATGGACTGTTCCATGGAATCCTCCAGGCCAGAAGACTGGACTGGGTAAGCCGTTCCCTTCTCCAGGGGATCTTCGAAGCCAGGGATGGAACCCAGGTCTCCCGCACTGCAGGTGGATTCTTTACCAGCTGAGCCACCAGGGAAGCCCATTTTTACCACTACAGTGACTGAGAATGTTCCAGGTTTGCGCACCACAGTTAAAGGGGTAGATGGCCATAACATTCTGGAAAGAGCTTAAGATTTGGGGACACTGTTAAACAGAAAAAGAACAAAGACAAATTCCCGCTTAAAAAAATTAACCCAAAGATTCAAACAGTCAGTTGTACGGCTATAGTTAAGCCAAAACCTTACCCTGTGTGAATATGAGTTCATCATTCTGAGGAGGGCTCCTCTCTCTTCAGCCTGAGGTTTAACAAAGCATTTGCCCCTGGCCGAAACAACTAGGCCAGCACCATGCCGTTTGCTGAGAAGGACAACTTGTGTATAAGCGCTGGACGCAGCTGACCCAGGGATACGCTGCTGTTAGAAGCACTTGTTTGGCTCACTGTGACCGTCCAAGTGCCCACATTTCTCCTCTCAACATCTCTCTCTCCTCTACTCAGAACGGCCAACCACCCGCCCCATTTGGCAGAGTCCTCCCTACCAGGCCCAGTATGGCAGCTTCTTCTCTGTAGGGTCTTTCTCTAACAGCGACGTGGATGCAATTAAAAGTTCCTCCAGAGTTAGCAAACTGCAGGCTTCACCGCCATCACCTTGTCCGCACGGCGGCCGTCTCCGAGCCAGCTAAGACAGACACCTTCCTGAGTGCCCTGCGTCCCTGCAGCACTCCACTTGTTCTCAGACACCACCAGGCAAGCCCACTGGTTTCCCACCGTGGAAGGCTGAACGCAGATCTCTTGGCATGGCCAAGAAGCCCATGCCTCCTGCCTCAACTCCCTCTGGGTTCCAGTCCCACTGGCTTCTGTTGCCACATCCGAGAGCCTGTCCACCCCCTCCGGGGGCCTCTGTGTATCTGCCCGGAATGCCTTCTCCCTTGCCACCCACTTGTGCCCGCGTGTCCTCCAGAGAAGCCTCCCATGGCCTTCCAGAGACCTTCTGCACACTTCCATCCGTGCAACTTTACGTGAGTTTGTGTGATGAGTGTATAGATTCTGGAGCTGGAAGACCTGGATTTGGATCTGAGTTACACTGCTTCCTAGCTGTGTCACGCTGGGCAAGTTACTTAACCTCCTCACTCTCTCACCTATAAGACAGGAATAGTAGCAATGCTGATGGAACACTGCTGTTGCGAGGAATCAGTGAGTTAATACATGAAAAGTGTTTCTTGCATCTAGGGAGTCTCCTCCGGTGGGGCCAGAGAATCTGCCTGCCAGTGCAGAAGACACAAGAGACACTGGTTTGATCCCTGGATCAGGAAGATCCCCCAGAGGAGGACATGGCAACCGACTCCAGTATTCCCGCCTGGAGAATCTCATGGACAGAGGAGCCTGGTGGGCTACAGTCCATGGCATCACAGAGACGCAGACACCGCTGGGCACAGACGCACCTGCATCCAGAAGATGCTCAATATTATCAAGTGACTCTGGCTCTTATTGTTACCCGCACATCAGAATATATACCGCTTAAAGATAAGAGCAGTGTCCATCTCCTCACCTGGTGGAGCACATTAATGCTACATGACTGACCTTCAAAAATGTCTGTTGAGTAAACAAATGGCTCTAGCTACTATTATATTTAGCACATATTAAAACAATTATTATGAGTACATAATTCTGTTTTTTCATTATAATGTCTGACTGTTAACAGTAGAGATGATCTCAAAGTTATCTGCTTTGACTGCAAACCTAACAGTGAAAGACATACAGTAAATATTTACTGACTGAGTGAACAAATTAGGAAATAAATAAAAATAAAGTGTGAATAGATTAAATGTCTTAAAGCCTTTTTCACCCATAATTTCCTTTACTACCTGCCCCTTGGGTGATGCTTCACTGCACTGAAAATGCTCCAATGGAATTCGTTTTCCATTCATATGAAGTCTGAGGAAACATTCCTGAGATCTGGGTGTACAAGGGAGATAAAGGGCAGACTAGAAGTCACAGGTCTGCCCCTCTAAACAGGAAATTCTGGACTAAACTAATCCAGATTAAAGGATTAAAATAACTGATTCAAACTAAAAATTGCTTGTCTCTCAACTCTGTCCTACATGCGTGGACCCCTCCATTTCCGAACATAAAACAGGCCATCAGAGAGTCCTGGGAGGAGAGGCCGGGGGCCTGGGGGCCGCTCACTCCTGATGAGAGCCGGGTAAGCACGCGGGACACGCCTCCCAGCACGCCTCCGGCCGCCCAGCGATCCATGGCCCTGAATCACATTGGCTCTGCACCGTTGCCCTCCGGCTTTCGGCTTGCCGCTTCAGTGGCCGATGTCAGGAATATGGAAGGGGAGATGGAGCAACAAATTACTTTCCACCTCTCTTGAACGCTAGGACATAATCCAAAACCAAATGTAGTGGTTACACTGCTTTTATTTGTTTTCTTGTTTGTTTGGATTCTAACAGTACTTTAGATGTTTAGAAAGGAAAGGCAACACTGAGAAAAGTCCACTCATGATTCTCAAAAGCAAAACGCAATTCTCCGTTCCTAGGGTAAAAGAGACATATTCCTGCCTAGGGGAGAGTGAGGCGAATTTCTGTCCTTGTTTCCATTTAGCTTTGCTGTTTTGTGAAAAGTAACTGAAAATCTACCTTCTAGATACCACCTCAACTGCAAAATGAGAATATTAGTCAAGGTTTTATAACTATAATTTCCTATTTCTCTCACTATATATATATATATAATTTATTTCTTGTCTCTAACCTAATCTAAAAAATCATGTTATATAATTGGTGAAATGCTATTTTTCAATATCAAATGTATTATGACATCAAAAATGTTGATACCCCTTAATTTTTAAGAAATCTATCAATATAATTTTTCATTAGAATTTTCTTTCCTTTATCTGAACTCTTGCCTCAGTCCATAATTAGGCCTCAACCCCTATGCTCCATGTTAAAAATTCACAGTGAGCATTAACTCCTAAAAATATTATTTAATATTCAAAGCTACAGACATAATTAAAAATAAGTAAATTCACACACTTGTAGAAAATAAATGACTTCCCTTATCTACTCATATTAACAGTTTCTCACCCATGCAAAGCTGTAAAAAGAAGAGAAATTTCATAAACTTTTTAAATGAGCGGTTACTGTTACCATTCCAACGAAGTCCCTAATCTCCCTGTATTTTGACCACCACTGTTATAAGCCATGAAAGAGCAAGAGCATGTCACTGGCAGCCTTTTAAATGTGGCTGCTTTGCTGGGGAATGGAGTAGAATATTTTAGATTAAGAAAATAAGAGGCAAGGAGAGAAAGAGAGAGAGACTCATTTGAGGTCACTGAAAAGTGGTCATTCTAAACTAGTCTATTTCTACAGAAGACCCATCCTGCACGGATGCATGCCTGTGTGTGTGTGTCTGTGTGTGTGTAGGTCTGTGTGTGTGTCTGTGTGTCTGTGTGTCTGTGTGTGTGTGTGTGTGTCTGTGTCTGTGTAGTCCCTACTACAGTGCAAAGCCACTCAACCAACCACACAAGCTGAGAGGGTGTGCCTCGGGGAATGCCAGCAGTTGAAAATCTGTCAAACACGGTGTGAGGACCGTGCAGAATAGAGAAAGCAGGAATAATATCTGCATGCTTAAAACAGAAGTGCCTGCCCCAGAAAGAGCAGAAAGAAGCAGCATCTAAAATGGTCCAGTGTGAACAGAAAGATGCCAAGAGGCTCCAGACTGAAAGAGTCAAACAGGAAAAAAATTCATAAAGAAGAAGGCAACTTATAAACAATTTTTAGCAAGGATGGGAAAGTCTTTCCAGCATTGTAACTGTTCATGTCAGAGCAATTTCCTGCATAAAACATCAGGGACACCAGTGGAGAAGACCATGGTCAAGTCACAGGCAAGAGGACATTTATCCCTAGACAGGAGGTGGCCTTTGGGTGCAGAAACATTTCAATCAAAACACTGCTTCACCTTTTTATTTTTGTGACCTTGGGAAAACACACACATCTCCTAGCCTCAGTTTTTTCACCGGTATAACTTGAGATCAGAGATCTCAAGTGTCTAAGTCACTTCGTCGTGTCCGACTCTTTGCAACCCCATGGACTTGCAGCCAGCTAGAATCCTCAGTCCATGGGATTCTCCAGGCAAGAACACTGGAGTGGGCTGCCATTTCCTTCTCCAGGGGACCTTCCTGACCCAGGGATCGAACCCGGTGTATTGCAGGCAGATTCTTTATTGCCTGTGCCGCCAGGGAAGCCTCTGGAGATGTTAAAGAGCTGTTGAGAAAAATGTGCTGGGCTCTGTGCCTTGCCTGACACGTAAGTAGGTGTTCAGTCTTTACAAATTAATGAGAAAAACAAGACCTTACACAAATGGAAATAAAATCATAAGAGAAAGCAACTTAAAACACCAAATTATATCAGAATGCCTCAGGCAGTAATACTAATCTGTGGAAATCTATTTATTTATAAGATTTAGCATCCACTATGTTCTGGAATAAACCTCAGCCAGGCACAATTTCTGACACTGTCTTAGGATTTATAATATGCTCCTAAAACTACAAATATTGCAATATACTTGTTTTAACCAGTCAAGTCTAATATTATCAGACTCATATATATAGAAATAAATATTTGTGGAGTATTTATTCAATAATTAAAATATTAATATTCTCCTAACAAAGGGCCACTTGGAAAAGTCTTAACTGCATTAGACTTTGCATTTTTTCTTCTGTTCTCCTACATGCTTTTCAACTAGCTGAAGAGTCTGCCTGAGTTCAAGGAACATAAGGATTTTTCTTGTTAAATGAGTTATTTCTTTCCATTAGAAGGATTCAGCCTGAGCACCCAAGAATAACATTTGTCAGAGAATCTGCTATAGAAACATGGAGAACAGATCTATTCCTAGGAACTAAACCAGGTGTCTTCCCACAGGGATCCCTGGTCATAAGGAAATACTAGAATTCAACAGCCAAAACCTATGTCCCCAAGCCAGTAAGCTATGCACCTCCAGGCTAATTCATCCCGCTTCTCTCTCTCTTTACTCACTAAGTCCTGTCCAACTCTTGTGACCCCATGGACTGTAGCCCGCCAGGCTCCTCTGTCCATGGGATTCTCCAGGCAAGAATACCGGAGTGGGCTGCCATTTCCTTCTCCAGGGGATCTTCCCAACCCAGGGATCGAATGTGGGTCTCCTGCATTGCAGGCAGATTCTTTACCGACTGAGCTATGAGGGAAGCCCAATCAACTATACTCCAATAAAGACAAAAACTTCATTCCACTTACCTTATTTTATACAGCTTTTAACTGAGGGATGATTGCTTTACAGAATTGTGTTGTTTCCTGTCAAACCTCAACAGGAATCAGCCACAGGTGTACATAAATGCCCTCCCTTCTGAACATCCCTCCCACCTCCCTCCCCACCCCGCCCCTCCAGGTTGATACAGAGCCCCTGTTTGGGTTTCCTGAGCCACACAGCGAATTCCTGTTGGCTATACTTTCTTAATTAAATATTACCCACATGTTTATTTGTCTTTATGTTTATTTGTCTATATAATTTTTGCCCTGTATCCTTGTTCATTAAGGCCGCTGTAACAACCAACCATAGACTGGGTGGCTTACAAACAACAAACGTTAGTTTCCCACCGCTCTGGAGCCTGGAAGACCACGGCCAAGGCACCAGCAGACCTGGGGCCGGGGAGCGCCTGCCTCCCAACTCACGGGGCAGCTCCGCCTGCGTGCTCACCGGGCAGGAGGGGTGCGAGGTCTCCCTGAGGCCTCCTTATTGCAGACGCATCCCCATCGAGGGCTCTGCCCACACGCCCGGATCACCTCCCAAAGGCCCCACCTCCAAACACCATCACTTTGGCAGTTAGGCTTCACCATATGAATGTTGAAGAAACAGGAGCGTTCAGCCTATGAATGACTATTGACTCTGCAAGTCAATAGTCTTTTTTTCTCAAAAAGTTTGCTTTAAAAAAAATCTATAAACACTCATTTTTATTTTCTACAGACACTTAAAAATGAGATAAATCACGTTTCTTTCTTTATCAGTATAGTAGTGATTTGAAAAAAAAAAAACAATATAATAAATCTTAGTTACGGTTTTAAGAAAACTGAACTTGGGTAAACTTGGGAAAGGGCAGTTAAAAGATGTCTTTCAGCCCAGAAAAGATAAACTCTTCTGGGACTATCGCGGTCCACGTATTTACGTGAACAGAAGTGGAACAGGTGAGGATGCGTTTTGTCCCTCAGTCAGAATCTCCTTGCTGGGACTGGGGCCACCACGCCAACATGTACTCCTGTCGCTGATCCTGATCTTACAACTGTCCCCGCAAACCAAAGGGGTCTGTGAATTAGATTTCCCACCATTTCCCATTTGGGCAATTTTCAGCTTTAGTCTTAAAAAGCTGGTAGCACTTTTAAAGTACACAATTGTATCTTGCTTTTTGAAAGGGTTGGCATCAGTGATTAGAATTAAAGCTCCTGTTACTGTCGTCTGCACTCCAAATTTCGTTATTATTACAAGGCCCAGACTCATGTCCTTGTGTGCGGTTCTCACCTGCCGCTGACGGCAGGAGCACAGGCCGCGGACGGCCTCCGACAAGGCTCCACGCAGCAAGTGCACCAGCACACTTCACTCCCTCCGTGTTTGTCTACAGCCCATCTCATCCACTTTGATAAAATCAGATCCCTCGGAACACAAACTGCATTTTTCGAGAGTTGAACCACAGAGAACTTTTGATTCCCCAAAGAGAAGAACACTGTGAGGAAACCCAGAATATGTAGTGATTCACATTAAATTTAATGATAACACACATACAGACACACAGATACACACACACACACACACAAAGTTCCCCTAAAAACAAACATGATTTCCATGTCTGGTGCATTCCAACCCAGTATCTCTTTCCAGAGGTTTCTTTCTGCTTGGAGCAACAGATACAAGAAGGATGGCCTAACAGTTGGTCACCCGTTCCAAAACTGTGTAAAAGAGATCCGAACTCATCCTTTCACTTGATAAGGAGCAACTCAGCCTGTATGAATAGGGATGTGGGTTTAGACCTGCTTCCCGATGGTTCCAAGGACAGAAGACCCTGACAGGCTACAGTCCTGGGGTCCCAGGAGTTGGACAAGACTTAGCAACTAAACCACCACCACCACCGATGGCTCAGACAGTGAAGAATCTGCCCACAATGCAGCAGACTCGGATTCAATCCCTGGGTCAGGAAGGTCCCCTGGAGAAGGGAATGGCAGCCCACTCCAGTATTCCTGCCTGGAGAATTCCAGACAGAGGAGCTTGGTGGGCTACAGTCCACTGGATGGCAAAGAGTCAGACATGACTGAGGCTAACATTTCAGACCTGCTTGGAGGGGTGGTACCCATTTATCCAGTTTGGTTACAGGTGTAGCAAGACTTAAGACTATGACGTTTCTTTAAGCAGCCAGATCATGTGCACTGGCCCACAGCTCAGAATCCATGGTCTCAACTTATGGAATATTGTTCAGCCTTAAAAGAAGAAGGAAATCCCACCACTTGCGACAATATGGATGAACCTGAAGGACACTATGCTAAGGGAAGTAGGTCAGACATAGAAGGACAAATACTTCCACTTAATAAGGTATGTAATAGTCAAGCTGATACAGAGTAGAACAGTGGTTACCAGGGGCTGGGGGGAGAAATGGAGAGCTGCTAGTCAAGGGATATAAAGCTTCAGTTACACAGATGAGTGAGTTCTGGAGACGGTCGCTACAGCACACTGCTTACATTTAACCGCACTGTATTGTGCACGTAAAACTGCAAGAGGGTAAATCTCTTAGTAAGTGTTCTTAACACAATAAAATAAGAAAAATGAAAACCAAGATTTCTGGCCCCTTGTTATCTGCCATCATAATGCTTCCCTCGTAAGGACATTATTCCATGACACCATTTTAAGCTCTTCTCATAATAATATTTAAAATTTCAGTTTTTGCAGACTGAAGATAGCTGTATTTTATTTTTAACAATACCATTGACTAACATATGTGTTAACTCTGGTGACTGTGAGAAATATCAAACCTAATGCTAAATTAGACCATTTCTGTTTCATATTTGAGTCAGAGAACATGAGACTAAATTTGATATTGTTTTGTTTTGTTTTTTCTTAATAACAGTAAAGCTCTTACCATTATGCCACAAGAACAGAGGGAAACGCAATGAATCACCCCCCATTTATCAGCCAAGCTGTGAGATGGTAGTCATCAGGGCACTGGGCCAACAAGGGTGGCAATTAATGGGGCACTAACCGGGTAAACAACTAACGAGTGTAATTAAGAAGATTCTGAATCTCATGTCTAAATGTTACCCCAAACAGCTGGATCACTTGCCTGGAGAAACACTCTGCTCTCCAGTTTTTGATAAGAAAAATGGAATTATTTCTCATTCTCATATCCCCTATGTGGATGATAAAGATAATTCTCCAAGGAACCTATACATTAAGATATTTCAACTCTACTAAGGTATAGTGTGCATTTTAATTTTGAAAATTCTGTCAAAACATTATTCATCTGTAAGGTTACTTTCCTAACTGTGGGATGATAATTTCCTGTGTAACGAATCATTCAGAAAGGTTCCTAAGGAAACGAGACAAGAACACCAAACTAATTCCAGGTTTAATATGACAGCAAATGGCACCAAGAAAGAAAGGGAAGAACGCCTTCCAGGAGAGGTGCGATGAATACTACTCTCCAAGGACCTGCCTGTGGAACACACAGCAGTTACATACATGCTAGCATCTTCCTTTCTCTTTCTTTCTTCATGGAAATCACATGTCATCCCTGATAACTGATACAGGGTTAATTACTATTTAATTACTTGTTTTTCCCTCTGATGTAGCACAGTATTTATTTAGAAGATAGTCGTCAAGATGTAGTGTCAGGTTAGAAATGCAGGACACAGAAGCACGCGAGACCACAAGTTCACCTGCAAAAGGCCTCATGAAAACACCTTTCCACTTTTAGATACACAGAAAGTGAAAACACTCAGAAATTTCTTTACACATCATCGATATCTTCCCCCTGAATGACAGAGACATAGATTAACCTCTCTTTTCTCCTCCTAACTTTCAGCACTGTGAAAGCTTTTACAATTGAGCATGACTGACATTAATCTTAAAGAAAGGACCATGACTTCCACCCACTCACCCTCCCCAAAGCTGGAGCAGATCTGACTCTGGAATGGTATCGTCCCTCAGCCAATTCTGCCCCGAGAGGGAAGCTGCAAGGACACGTGTCTTTCACGACACCGGCTCTGAGGCAGGGGGAAGCACATACCCCAGAGCTGATCCATTGAAGTCAAGATAAGAGCAGGCGAGGGATGCACGGGCAGATCCGTGGTTGAGGACTCAGCTCATCATTCACATTTTTAAAATACCGGGTGACATACAGTATGCGCAAGGACAACAGCAGTTCAGAGCCAGCCGTCAGGGAGGCCTGCGCTCCCCCAGGCTGTGGGTGGCACAGGCTCCGTTTAAGCGTCACAGCAACTGGAACCCCGGTGCGGACACAGAGAGCCGGGCCCACGTTAAGCGCAACACAGAAACCATTTTACATAAATCTCAGAAGACATTTTGCTTGCAAAACTACCAAATTATTTGTGTTCCATATCAAAAAAAAAAAAAACTTAGAAAAGTATAATATACCTTGAAATCAAGGTAGTTAAATTAACATTTAATAGTGTTACTTTCTTGTTAAATATGCCCCAAAAGGCATCATCAGGAATGAGAAATTTCTTTCTGAAAACTGAACTAGCACATTTGCTTCTGCAGTGAGGCTTTTAATTTTTTTTAAATGATAGCTTTAAAATAGTGGAAATAGATCATAACATTGAAACAGAAGAAAAATAGGATTCCATAATATTCTGGGTTAAATACTGCTCTATATTTGAAGGGTAATTAGCTGCATTTTTCTAGCAATGAAAGTTCTGACCTGGCTTCAGAATTCCTTTGAAATCCTCACTAGCCAACTGACCTCGGGCGAGTTGTCCTACATTCGTTGTTGAGACAATTTATATGAAAAGCTCTGTAAATGGTAAAGCGCACTATGAATGTTGCTAACACTAGGGGATGTTATCCACAACCCTTTATAAGCTCATCGTCCTCAAAGAGCATCCGCCATGTGGAAACACTGGGGGAACCGCAGCCTGGAGAGGATAAGACAGACCAGCAGACAACATTCTCAACGCTTCAAGTTCTGATCTACTGAGTGAAGAGATATGTGGCCCTGATGACAACACTCCGCAGCAATAAAGGGCGTTTTCCTCCCAACATCAATGCACCTCCACAAGCTTCCTGCGGCACCCGCCTTCTAGAGGGATTTGTAATGAGTTCTCTAAGTACAGGGAATGTTGCAGAGAATGGGTCCTGAAAACAGAGGGCAGATGCTGAGAATGCGGACAGATCAGAGCCTAAGCAACACTACCGACCTGAAATTGTCTGGGCAGGGCGTAGGGACCCTGAATGCCCCACCAGCTACACAAACTCTCCCAGGAGGCGGCGTGACATCTGCTTTCACTTTCTAGATATAGCACTTCACAGCACCTCCCGGGGTTCCGGAGCAGACATTTGAAGAGAATGAAGCACGGAAATGATACTTAACCAGTTCTTTCTGCAAAAAAGATACCCTGAAAAGCTAGAAGATCATTTCACAGAGGCCTCTCTGAGAGAAAGCAGTCATATCTGACTTACAAGGGAGCATCCATCATTAGATTATGCAGATTTCTTTCAAACATAGGTCCCAAAACTCACGGGAGACCCAGGACGCTTCAGAAATGCGCTCTGGTTTGGCATTTAGCTTAGGCGCTCAGCAGAGAGGGCTGTAACTTCTGTTGGACAGCTCTGAGAGGCTGGAAGCCGAGTAACAAACGAGAGCCATTCCTGAAGGAGCAGGGCTGAAGCGCGTCTCTTTGACCCTCGCTCACATTTACTAACAAGTTTTGCCTTTATGCCAGATGCTTGCTACTCTGAGTGCCCCCAAAAAGCCAATGTGCCCTGGGGGCTTGATACAAACGCATTCTCAGAACCTAACCCATTTATGGAGTAAGAATCTGCAGGTGATTCAATACACAATGTGTACTGAAGAAGAACCACCATGGACTGTTTTTTCCTTATCAGTGTCTGACTCTGTGACCCCATGGACTATAGCCTACCAGGCTCTTCTGTCCCTGGGATTCTCCAGGCGAAAACACTGGAGTAGGTTGCCATTCACTTCTCCAGGGAATCTTCCTGACCCAGGGATCGACCCAGGTCTCCTGCATTGCAGGTAGATACTTTACCATCTGAGCTACCTTATTCCTTAAGCAATAAAATAAAATCACCTTGAATGCTTTTACTTTTCCTTTTCAGCTCTAGCATTTTCCCCTATAATGGCTTACACTGTACGGAGCATCCTACACTTGGAAATTATTTTGCTTTTCTTATTCAAAGGGGACTTGGGGACATATTTCTTACTGCACGTAACAGCTCATTGGTGGGAAGCATGCGTGGTGAATGCTTCCCTAGCAAAGGTCTCCACTAGATATAGCATCCGGGCTATATCACTGATTACAGAGTGTCTTTGCAGAGACAATGAGACAGCAAGAGTGTAAAAAGTGCTTTAGAGATGTTTTATTCAAGCTATCATTTAAATTCATGCAAACACACCTCCACTCTAGTCTTCTCCCCCTGCAATCTCACTTGGCTTAGAAAGATACAGGCTGTTAGCGGTTCCAGTTACTCCTGAGCAGGTGGGAGGGTGACGCGGAGCTCTTCAATCACTCATCTGCAAGGAGTTTGGGGATGTTTTGAGTATGAAAGTCATTATACGAAAACAAATCCTCTTCTACCACATTCTACTGGTGAGTAATTGTTATGTTCTAGCAAGTGAAGAATTAACAGCATCGCCTTGCAGAAAGACAGCACATGCGCTTCCCCCACACAAGCCTGCAGGTGCCTTATCTTTGCAAAATTCAGAACCCGATTTTGGATTCGATTCTGGGTCTAACACTCTCAGAGACTGAGGATTCATGATGACCTCCACCACCCCAAAGTAAGTCAATAATTGCCATCCTCTGGGGAGAAAAATGCCCGATTTGTAAGAAGATGGTGGGTAAAGGATTCATATTCAGTTAGCCTAGCTAGTGCTTAGACTAATTCTCATGCCATGAAGACAAAAGCAGTCATATTCCTCTTATTCTAGTCTCCTTGTGTAAGTTCAGCTGTCATTTAATTGATGTGACATCTCTGATGTATCCTTTTTTAATCCATCTTCCAGACTCCAATTTCTGTAATTTACCTAAAATTGCAGTTTCCTCATTAATATGCTTCCGCTTCCAATTAAAATAGTTTGCTGTTTTACACACGGATAAAGTCTAAACTTTATAGCTTACTGTGAAAAGGTCTCCACTAGAGTAATCACTGATCATTTGATAGCGTTTATTGGTGACAAATACCATACAAAAAAGAGGTTCCCTGATGGCTCAGTGGTAAAAACTCTGCCTGCCAGTGCAGGAGACGTGGCTTTGATCCCTGGGTCAGAAAGATCCCCTGGAGAAGGAAATGGCAGCTCACTCCAGGATTCTGGCCTAGGAAACCCCATGGATAGAGAAGCTGGGCAGCTACAGTCCATGGGGTTGCAAAGGGTCGGACACGGCTCCGCGTCTGAACAACAGCCACCACAGCCATACAAACACTTTCCAATATTAACTCAGTTCACTCTCTGAGGAAAACTGTTTTATCACTCATTTTCTCTACTAGAAAACTAAAAGAGAGAAAGTTTAAGAAAGTTTCTGCGTGCCCAAGATCACGCAGCTAGCAAGCAGCACAGCTGGATTCTAACCCCAGATCCACAGTGTAGGAAAGTGTCCAAGCTTAAGACAGAAAAAACCTCTGAAGTATCACTCATACTTTAGATAAGGGATCCTCACTACCTATTCAGAACTGTAAGACAAGGTGTAAATTCTGAGGACAAGGAATACAGGGAGAAAAGAAAGATGGAGAAATGTCATCATTTTAATGTGTTATATAAGATTTTAAGAATATTCAGGGCTTAATTGAAAGTGGTGACATGGTATATTGTATTCAGCTTGCATTTAAACTTGTACTTCCCTTGTACCTTGTATCTCTCTTTAATAGACAAAGACACAAACACAAATACTCTAAAATACATATATACTGTGGGCATCTTATGTTCTTTGTGTAGATAAAATGAGTTCTACAAACTGATCTTATACATATCCTAAAATGTAAGTATGAATAAATTAAAAAACGAGCACAGTTGATAAAGCTACTTCAGGTCAGTTCAGTTAGTCGCTCAGTCATATCCGACTCTTTGCCGACCCCATGAATCACTGCATGCCAGGCCTCCCTGTCCATCAACAACTCCCGGAGTTTACTCAAACTCATGTCCATCGAGTCAGTGATGCCATCCAACCATCTCATCCTCTGCCATCCCCTTCTCCTCCTGCCCTCAATCCCTCCCAGCATCAGGGTCTTTTCCAATGAGTCAACTCTTCGCATGAGGTGGCCAAAGTATTGGGAGTTTCAGCTTCAGCATCAGTCCTTCCAGTGAACACCCAGGACTTAATCTCCTTTAGGATGGACTGGTTGGATCTCCTTGCAGTCCAAAGGACTCTCAAGAGTCTTCTCCAACACCACAGTTCAAAAGCATCAATTTTTTGGCACTCAGTTTTCTTCACAGTCCAACTCTAGCATTCATACATGACCACTGGAAAAACTACAGCCTGGACTAGATGGACTTTTGTTGGCAAAGTAATGTCTCTGCTTTTTAATATGCTATCTAGGTTGGTCACAGCTTTCCTTCCAAGGAGTAAGCGTCTTTTAATTTAATGGTTGCAATCACCATCTGCAGTGATTTTGGAGCCCAAAAAAATAAAGTCTGACACTGTTTCCACTGTTTCCCCATCTATTTCCCATGAGGTGATGGGACCAGATGCCATGATCTTAGTTTCTTGAATGCTGAAAGCCAACTTTTTCACTCTCCTCTTTCACTTTCATCAAGACTTTTTAGTTCCTCTTCACTTCCTGCCATAAGGGTTGGGTCATCTGCACATCTGAGGTTATTGACATTTCTCCTGGCAATCTTGATTCCAGCTTGTACTTCATCCAGTCCAGCGTTTTTCATGATGTACTCTGCATATAAGTTAAATAATCAGTGTGACAATATATAGCCTTGACGTACTCCTTTTCCTATTTGGAACCAGTCTGTCGTTCCATGTCCAGTTCTAACTGTTACTTCTTGACCTGCATACAGATTTCTCAAGAGGCAGGTCAGGTGGTCTGGTATTCCCATTTCTTTCAGAATTTGCCACAGTTTGTTGTGATCCACACAGTCAAAGGCTTTGGCATAGTCAATAAAGCAGAAAGAGATTTTTTTCTGGAATTCTCTTGCTTTTTTGATGATCCAGCGGATATTGGCAATTTGATCTCTGGTTCCTCTGCCTTTTCTAAAACCAGCTTGAACATCTGAAAGTTCATGGTTCATGTATTGCTGAAGCCTGGCTTGGAGAATTTTGAGCATTACTTTACTAGTGTGTGAGATGAATGCAATCGTGCAGTAGTTTGAGCATTCTTTGGCATTGCCTTTCTTTGCGATTGGAATGAAAACTGACCTTTTCCAGTCCTGTGGCCACTGCTGAGTTTTCCAAATTTTCTGGCATATTGAGTGCAGCACTTTCACAGCATCATCTTTCAGGATTTGAAATAGCTCAACTGGAACTTCATCACCTCCACTGGCTTTGTTCGTAGTGATGCTTTCTAAGGCCCACTTGACTTTACAGTCCAGGATGTCTGGCTCTGGGTGAGTGATCACACCATTGTGATTATCTGAGTCGTGAAGATCTTTTCTGTACAGTTCTGTGTATTCTTGCCACCTCTTCTTAATATGTGCTGCTTCTGTTAGGTCCCTACCATTTCTGTCCTTTATTGAGCCCATCTTTGCATGAAATGTTCCCTTGCTATCTCTAATTTTCTTGAAGAGATCTCTAGTCTTTCCCATTCTGTTGTTTTCCTCTATTTCTTTGCATTGATCGCTGAGGAAGGCTTTCTTATCTCTCCTTGCTATTCTTTGGAACTCTGCATTCAAATGGGGATATCTTTCCTTTTCTCCTTTGCTTTTCACTTCTCTTCTTTTCACAGCTATTTGTAAGGCCTCTTCACAACCATTTTGCCTTTTTGCCACATAAACTTTTTCAGATATTTAACAGCAAAATCCCAAATAACAGTGGTTTCAAGTGAATAGTTTCTTTCTCACTTTAAAAAGGAAACATTTTGGAACAAGTTGCCCCACTTGGGTGCAGTGACTCAAAATATTCATCAGCTTCCCTGACTAAACTTTCCTCATTAAGGTTCAGGATGCCTACTGGAGCTGGAGACCAAACGTGCCTTCCAGGTAGCAAAGTGGACAGATGAAAGGTAAAAAAATAGTGCTCTTTCCCTCTAAGATGACCCTTCTGAAAGACTACACTGAACTCCTTCAGACATTCTCTTGGCTACTACTTGGTCACATGACCCCACAGAACTGCAACTGACCTCAGGATATTGGGTTTCTATGAGAAAACTGTAAAAAAAAGAAAAAATCACTATTTGTCTGTAAGTTAAGATTCTACTCATCCTTATAGTTTAATTTTAAACCAGTTTCTAAGTAAAATCTTCCCTAATCCTTCCTTGTTGAATTTGACCTTTTCCTGGGGATTAACCGACTCCTGATTTGGAATACAGAGTTTTAAGCATTTCCGCTTCTCCCATTGAATGCTCTTGGGAGACGGGTCATCCGGGCATGTATTTATTCTTGTGTTCGGCAAGCATAAACAGAGGGACTATTATAGGTACTTCCCCCAATGTTCTGCATATAGAAGTTGCTCAATAATATTTGTTAAATTATGCAATCACACTTAAGCAGATTTCAAATAAAATATTAACAGCACTTAAGGTTTCACAATCCAGCGTGGTAGTCAAGGCAGTCTGGGAATGTCTGTGCCTCCATCTGTCACTGCCAAAACCACTGCCCAAGGAGCTTGCCCTGGACCAAGAGCCCAGCTCCGGATGCCCTGGGGATCCATCACAAGGGAGAGAGCTGGTCAGAGGCAACACCCCGTTTAGTACAGTGGATGCCATGAGGATGTGCCATTTATGATAATTTTCATTTAATAGGAAAATAATAAAACTACTAAAATGCCTGAGGGGAGAAAATGGTTGACATCTCAGCACTGAAATCACCTATATAAGTATTGCAGCTCATAGATATTCTAGGTTCTTCTCTGAGAATGACTCAGGGCATATAAAACAGAAATGGAAAAGAAAAGCTGAAATATCTGTTAAATTTTTTTAAAAGCCCAAACCAGAAAAAAACAAAAATGTTTTCAATTTTTCTTTAACTTTGTTTTGCTTTGTTTTTATACAACACATTTCACAAAGGCTGTTTTTACACTGCCATGGGGGAAGCATATTGTTTGAGTAAGCTCTGGGAAAGAAAAGTTGATTATATGCCTTTTTTACTTTTTACAATATTTCTTGCATGCCTGAAGTATCACTGAAACCTCGAATATTCTTGCAAAAGAATACTTTTCACAAACCATATACAGAAATGTGTGTCTATATTTAAATTTCTTATTTTAGAAGTACATAAAATAATGAATAGCTACCTATTAAAAATAAAAATATATTTTTCTGCTTATATTTATGAAACCCTTCTTAAATATAAGTTGGTAAAATATTCTTTGCACATACAAGAGACAATTCAATAAATTTTTTATCTCATTTTGAAACATTTCAGCCAATTTGGCTTCTAAGTTTAACAAGACAAGTGATAGAAATACCCAGTACACATATTAAAGCAAATGTGATCCAAAATTCATATACTCATTAATATTAGCATTGAAAAAACATAAAAAAATCTACTTCATCATTTACCTGTATGTAAACGAGGTAAGCCTCATTTACATATAAGAAAGTCAAAGCCGAGGGAGAGATCCAATTACTTGCGCCAGGTGACAAGGAATAGTGCGTCTATTACAGACGTTTGGTGCCTCGTCATTTTAAAATTCATTAACTGCTGCCAGTCATTATGATGCAAAAATTAGAATTGTTTTCAAAATCAAATATGTGTATTACAAATATATTATATATAGAGTGTAAAGGTAGACATCTGAACATTTACCAGGCTTGGAGATTCACAAAGCACAATGATATACAAAAGACTGAGCAGACGTGCCATAAAGAAATAAAGTTAATTTTTTTTAAGCTACCAATTCTCAAGAACACTTGAACACAAAATTCTTTATCTTTCAGTATCTTTTAACCTCCTGTGTAATGACTGCTTCCCCGGCACATTCTTGGGGGAAACTTGACAATGTTTTAATTCAATCTTGGCAGATCTCTGGGAAGAAGACATCTGCCAGTGTGATATTTACGCTCAGCTTTTTATTTAGATATCTCTAGTACCCTCCCCTCGCCCGACCCGAATCAGCTTCTGTGTGGTCTCTTCAATAAAAGCATCACCCAGATATTCCTGGACAAACCAGGGAAGCAGTCAGGCTGCATAGATCACGAGTGTGTTATCCAGGCCAATGAGACTTCCCTGGGTGGTAGAAATACACGTGACATTTACCTAACCACATTTAACACAACATCCATAGTGACTGAGGCCTGGCTGCATGTTTCACATGTCAAGCATATTTTATTTATCAAGCAAATACTTCTATGGCATTAACAGTGTGCCAGACACTATTACAAGTACTTTAGTAATCTGGACTTACTTAATTTTTTTTAACAATCCCAGGAGTTAGGTGCTATTTCTAAGCGACTTCAGTTGTGTCCAACTCTTTGTGATTCTATGGACTGGAGCCCTCCAGGCTCCTCTGTCCATGGGATTCTGCAGGCAAGAATACTGGAGTGGGTTGTCATTTCCTTCTCCAGGAGATCTTCCCAACCCAGGGACTGAACCTGCATTTGTTATGTCTCCTGCATTGGCAGGCAGGTTCTTTAGGGATAGCGCCAACTGGGAGATGCCATTATTATCACCTGATGAAGAAACTGGGAATTAGAAAAGTTAAGTAAATGGCTCTAAGCAAACCACTGGTAAACTGCAGAGACAAACTTTGAATGTAGACCCACTGACTAGGGAGCTCAAGCAACGCGGAGAGATTATCCCTGAGAAGCACTGATCTCTCCAGTAAAGGAGATGCTGCCATATGACAGGAGCCCTGCAAAGCTCACCTTACCTTTCCAAAAGTCGCGCCATCCCATTGAGGGCATATAGCACAGTCACATAATAGTAGACCTTATAATGTGGATCTTATAAATACTGGCGCAAACTCATTAGACTTCATCTAAGAACTGACAATCGCTGAGAGTTTCTTGTTGAAGTTTATATATTCTGACTTTCATATGGATAAAATGACCTTTTTAGTAAGGGCCAGCACAATATATGTTCATCACCCCTCACCTTATTAATAATGAACTGAGTAGAGGGTACATACAAGTTATCCTGAAGCTCCTATGGAGATACAAAAAAAAACCTCAGATATTTATGAGATAGCCACTATTTTTAGAATTTAGATGCTCACTGTGGCAGCCACTAACCACATCTGGATATTTAAATTAAATTTTAAACTAAGTTTAAATAAAACTAAAGATTCAGTCCCTCAACTGTACCAGTCACAGTTCAGACACTCAACAGTCACCTGAGGCTAGTGGCTACTGTGTTGATGGAGAAGATACCAAATATTTCTATTATCATGGAAGGTTTTTTTTTTTTAAGCATAACTGATTTTGTGGAAGGTTATTTTAAACAGTGCAGCTCTTGAATATCTCAGCTAAGATACAGTTAAGCATTTGTAACTTCCTCTGCAAAATAAAGGACACAGTAACCTTACTATAAGTAACAAGTCTTGGTCTCTGTATAACTTTTGAGGGATTACACATTTAAGATAAAAATACAATAATATTTTAAGGTCATAAAAGCTTTTTGTGAAATTATTTATATTTTAGAATTTAGTTTGAACATGACAGCTTTGATATCTTTTTCAACTTCTACTTGATGTCCGTTTCAATGCCTGAATAACTGCCCATAAGCACATAATTTTCTCATTTTACAACTGCTATTCTGTAACTCATTTGAGAATTTCACCCTCTTTTTCTCCCGTAATAGTTCAGAATTGTATTAGTAATCTCAATATATGAAATGCATATTGTACAACAGGAGGCTGTGGTCAGGCCTGCTCATGGAGACTCCCAAGGCGGAAGGAAATAGAAATCTCTGACCGCAGAGCAGAGAAGGTGAGCAGAGGAGGCTCTGGCACCCACACAAGCTGCACTTTAAGGTCCAGAACATTCTACTTACGTGGAAGAATAAATGATTTCTGTGCTGATGCGGCTGAAGGTAGAAAAAGCAAACACACAGGTGAGTGGATGTGTCACCATACACCCTTTTGGTATATACATGAGGCTTACGAGAAATCAACTGTCCCAACAACTCCTCTATGCTTCTCCTTATTATACCTTCACATTGCTTGTTTTCCAATACCAAAGAGCAAAAGCTACCTTGATCCAAGTCCACATGAAACGTCCTCACCAGACATCATGGGCTGTACCCTATCAGACCCACTATTGGTTCATCATCAATAATCGTATTTCTGGGCTTCCCAGGTGGCCTTAGTGGTAAAGAACCTGCCTGCCCATGCAAGAGATGTAAGAGCTAGGGGTTCGACTCCTGGGTCGAGAAGATCCCCTGGAGGAGGGCATGGCAACCCACTCCAGTGTTCTTGCCTGGAGAACCCCATGGACAGAGGAGTCTGGTGGGTTACAGTCCATGGGGTCACACAGAGTCGAACATGACTAAAGTGACTTAGCACTCATGCACACACTCAGATCTCTACATTGGAAATTAAACACGTTGTGTTCAACGAGCCTAAATTCTCCATCCTGGGAAGTGGCCGGATTCAGGAAGGTTGTGTCTCTTTTGTGCCTTTCTATGCTGATCTATACTCCTGAGACCCCAGTCTATTTTGTTTGACATCTGAAATTGAACAGGGGAGCATCTGTCAGGGAGTCGTTGCTGTTTAGTCACCCAGTCGTGTCCGACTCTTCAAGACCCCAAGGACTGTAGCCCACCAGGCTCCTCTGTCCAAGGGATTTCCCAGGCAAGAATACTGGAGTGGGTGATCATTTCCTTCTGCAGGGGATCTTCCCAACCCAGAGATCAAACCACGTTTCCTGCATTGGCAGGCAGATTCTTTACCATCTGAGTCACAAGGAAAGGCCGTCTGTTAGGGAGAGCCACAGCTTAATCTGCTTAATCCTTGGAAATGGACCCTCACGTGAAGTTTTGCATGTTGCATATGAGTGCGGGTCTTTAAGGAAAACATCTTTCTTCAAGTAGACTGGCATAAGCAATGTTCTTATGGCTGGCAAAATAATGCAGGTATTCCAGGCAAAGACTGTCCTTGAATGATGCAGTAGGCAGACTTCAGTAAAGCGCCTGAAGCCAGAAAGGACGGATCCCCATGACTATAAACCACAGCTCAGAGTGTGGGAAAGCTCCCAGGAAACAATGGACTTTTGTACCTGACATTTTTAGATGGCTGTATCAGTTTATTAACAATAATGGAAAGAATGTATACTTTGTGATAAACTGACTTAGACACTCAAGAATAACCTCTTTCACTCCCTGGCCTTCAAGGTACCAGCTCTTTGATGTTTGCTCAGCTCTCCTCCAAAGAAATAGTTTCCTGTAGTCTGCTGCAAGCTCCCTCACGTCTCTCACCTCTCACCAACAGGCAGTGTTTCCTTGACTGAGTTACCTGGGGGTCTTGTTAACGTGCACACGTATACCTGGAGATGTGATTAAAATGCAGATTCTAATTCAGGGATGCTGCAGCTCCGAGACTCCACTTCTAACAAGCTCCCAGTCAGAGCTATGCTGTTGATCTACGGACACACGCTGGGCGTCAGAGAGTCCGGGACAAGTCTCTGCAGTTTTACACACGTAGGCCTTGCTGACTTCAGGTTCTAGTTTAGATACTGGGTCCTCTGAGTAGCCTTTCCAAAGCCACACATAGTACCTGGACATCCCCTGGAGGAGCAGTAGTCACGTTATATTGCAATTATCCATTTGTTTGTCTGAGTCTTATTTGTCTTTGTCACCCAGTACCTAAGAGAATATGCCTACCAACAGTAGGATCAATACATATATGTTTAATTGATAAATGACCCATTATTTTAATGTACAATTCAAAATTGTACCTTAGTAATATTATAATTTAAACCTACAAGTAATGGACTTTCAAACTCTGGATGTTAAATTATAAATGCCAAGGGTCTGCTAAAACAAAGGCAAGTGGGGTATGAGCAAGTCTCACTGGTATGATTATTACAAACTCCACACAACTGCAACACAGAACATGGTCCACTCCACGTCTCTGAATCCTAGCAATGTCCTGGGAATTTGTTGGAAACACAGACTTTTCAGGTCCAGAAGTACCAGTCAAGACTTGGTATTTTAACAAGATTCCCCAAAGGTTCACCTGGCAAAGGTAAACAGAATCCACCATAATTCCTTGTTTCAGCTCTGTTTCCATCAGATTCATGCTACAACTTCTAACATGCACATGGAAGACCTCCGTGCTGTCTTCCCTGGGACAGAGGCCAAACTGACTAAAAACTCACTAAGAAGAGCCAGGAGAAACAGAAGCCATCTGTGAGCAGAATCAAACAAAAAATAAATTGAGGATAAACTTAAAAGCACTTTAAAGACATTGGAGAGAAACTACATATTAACTGATGATCAAAAATCCTGTTTTATAAAACAGACTTTGCATCTAACATCACATGCTTCCTAAAAGGCAGTGTTTTTGGGGGAAAAAAAAATGTATTTTTAAAATTTTCTACTCAAGTACTAAAGCACCAAAACATGCTTGGTCTTTACTTTCTGCACAATTAAGTCTGATGTAAATTAGCAAATAAGAAGCATTAATATTCACTCTCATCGAATTTCTAAAGGAATTCCTTTAGAAGAGTTTTAAAAATAGTTAATTAGAATATAAGTGAACATTTCCTCCTCTACTATTTATTACTAGAAATAAATACAGTCTGTTGAGTAGCAAGTTGTAAGTAGTCACTAATAAAATGCATAATTAAAGGAAATCTAGAAAATCAATAACTATACAAGACACTCTTATGAAATGACCAGAAGAAAACTTAAAATGAATTTGAGCATAAATTTAAACTTTAAAAGCCAAGTAATTATGCCAGAATTCTTTCTCTCTCTTTTTTTTTTTTTTTTGCAGGATGTTAATAAGAATTTGAAAATTCATTACTATGTAGGTCATTCTTAAAATATACTTCAATGGGGTTTTTTAAGGAACAAAACGTCTTGCCTCTGGATTCAATCTTATTAAAAGAATATTCAACAATAACTATAACTGAATTCAACATCCAGTTCTCATTGCAGACTAGTTCTTCATATTTCATCTTCTTTTCATTCGTCACAAACCATTAAAATACCTTCAGTCCTTTAATAAAGCTAATCATAATACAGTAATTACATGAATCATGCTTTGATTTGAAGAAATCCAAACCCACTGATAGTTTGACAATAGAGTGAATATACTTTGAAATGAAGACATGAGTTTGCTTAAGTTCTTTTTTCCTAATTCAAACAAGATTTTGACACTGTGATCCAGCCTGACTTCATCTCAAAACCACACAGAAAAAGACCACAGCTAAATTCTGCCTGATGGTAAGACTGTAACATAAGGATAAGTGCTTCTTGGAGTTACAGAAGACTTGCCTTCCCCACTTTCCTATGATTATGGAATTAAAACTAGGTTTTCTCCAAATGGATTAAATCCAGTCAAATATTTAGTGAACAAGTATGTACCAATTGTGCTGCAAGGATAAATAATAAAGACCTGGAGCTAATTTTACATAACACATTAATTCTAAGTCAATAATTAAGCATAAGAAAAACAAAAAACATACATAGCTTAAGAGTCATTCCAGAATGCCTAGGAAGATGATTCGATTTATGGAAAAAGAAAAGTCCAGAAATAATCATTTAAATTCTTGAAAGTGAAAGCATTTGTCCCTCAGTTGTGTCTGACTCTTTGCAACCCCGTGGACTATAGCCCTCCAGGCTCCTCTGTCCATGGGATTCTTCAGGCAAGAGTACTGGAGTGGGTTGCCATTTCCTTCTCCAGGGGATCTTTGACCCAGGTATCGAACCCAGGTCTCCTACGCTGCATGTAGATTCCTTATTGTCTGAGCCACCCTTTAAATTCTTAATTTTATAGTATTGAGAAGGAAATGGCAACCCACTCCAGTATTCTTGCCTGGAAAAATCCACAGACAGAGGAGTCTGGCGGGCTGAAGTCCATGGGATTACATGACTGAGCATGTGTGCACGAGGGTGGAGGGAGATGGGTTGGTAGCTAAAAAAAAATAATAAAATAAATTTTTAGTTTTATAGTAATAATTTTCATCACTTTGGCATGACCCAAGTCCAGGTGAAGGATAGTTAATTCCATTCTCTTCTTTAAATACCAAGATGATGTTACTGGATGGCATATGCTTGGACTCCTTTTTCAAATAGTGCCCCATTTCAACTTCTTTTAACAACCAAAGGTCCGATCTGTGCGGTAGAATTAAGATCGCTGATGACGAGAATGGGTGGAAGCTGAGACATGAAGAACAGTGATAAACCGAACCTTATCCTGCTTGCCCAAACACCAGTCTAACCACTCCTCCACACCAGTTCCTCAATGAGTATAAATTCAGAAATTAGAGGATATCTCCAAACTTTGTTTTCCATTTTCAATACTAAGCATTCTTCAATACTAAGCAAATCTATTCAGATAATTTAAATTCATAAAACCATAGTAACATAAATGGGGAAACATAATTGAGAACACTCTTCTAAATTTGGGGATTCTTTTAACCTCTGTGCTTTTGGGGAGAGGACTCCAAAACACCACTATACACATCAACCCACTCTATTCCCACTCCCCAGAAAGTTATAATTTGCTTTCAAATTACTTACATTTTAAAATTGCATAAGGAAACGTCTCATCTATCAGTTATATCATTTTACCTGCATTTATCATCCCATCAAAAAAAAATGCCACTAATAAGGTAATCTTTGGAATACTTTCCTTTTTTTTACTAGATAATTTTTTAATTAATTAATTTTTTTACTGAAGGATAACTGCTTTACAGAATTTTGTTGCTTTCTGTCAAACCTCAACACCAATCAGCCACAGGTGTACATAAATGCCCTCCCTTTTGAACCTCACTCCCATCTCCCTCCCCACCCCACCCCTCTAGGTTGATACAGAGCCCCTGTTGGAGTTTCCTGAGCCACACAGCAAATTCCCTTGGCTATCTATTTACAGATGGTAATGTAAGTTTCCATGTTACTCTTATACTTTCCTTTAAAAAAAAAAAAAAAAAGCCTCATTTTAAACTTGGAAGGTAATGGCAGAGTTGATTTAATATATAATTTTTTAAAAAAACATACATTTAAAAGTACCAGCCATCAGCAAAGACTTGAAATATAAAAATAGATCTTCTTTGAGCCCAGATTCTCTGCATCTTATCCTTACTAGCTCTGGTAGACTGTACTGCTGTCTGCCATTCTAGCTTCCTCTCCGCTCTGCTGAACACAGGAATGGTCGTGTGACGCTTCAGCCAATGAAACGGAGCTGTAAGCAGTCTGTCTCACTTTTGAGCTGGACTTTTATGAGCCAGAGTATGGTACTCTGTCTCGTTTCCTTCTGCCACAAGACTGACAATGTTCTAAGCAGCGACTGTTCTGTCAGACTGAAGTCTGGATTGAAAATGTATAACAGAGGCACTGCCAATCCACAATGACATATATTGTTAGCAAGAAAGAAATCTCTAGGAGGTTTCATTATTGTAAGTCACTGGCATTTGGGGATGTTTATTAACTCAGCATAACCTGATCTATCCTGATTGATACTGCCTACTTACCTCCCAAGTCTGATTTAATACTCCCAGTCCTACACCAAGGATATTTTTACTCTCCCTCCCCCCCCAAAAAAATATATATATATACAGTAAGCAAGACACTGGAAAACCATTTTACTCAAATAAATATAACACAGGGCTTCCCTAGTAGCTCAGTGGTAAAGAATTTGCCTGCAATGGAAGAGATATGGGTTCAATCCCTGGGTCAGGAAGATCCCCTGGAAGAGGAAATGGTAACCCACTCCAGTATTCTCACCTGAGAAATCTCACGCACAAAGGTGTCTGGTGGGCTACAGTCTATGGGGTTGCAAAGAGTCAGACACAACTTAGTGACTAAACACACACATGCACACACAAATGTACAGCAGTGTTAGGTATGCAGAATTTGAGTCCTAATGAGCATCAAGGACTAAAACAGAAGTTGCTCCTAGAAAAATGTCTGCCATTCCAGAATTGGTAAAAAGAACTAAGTATTCTAGTTGGGCCAGAACAGTTGAAGACAGATAGTTTTAAGGCCTCTAGTCATAAAGGCAGTTGCCCTAAAGTGCCTTCATGTTTATTTCAAATCCCACTGCTGAAATTTTTAATCTGAATTTAGCATTATGGGCAGCATTCCAGACAAATGAGATTTATATGGATGACTAAATAGGCATACGAGATTACTCTATTGGTCTAAACAAATCAATCTTATTATGGAATTACAGGTCACCATTTAGAAACTACAGGTTCTAAAATTCATTAAATTACCCTAAAAAGGCATTTTAAGAAACAAATTGCATTCTTCTGAAGCATTTATGTGATATCATTCCATGAGTATAGCAAATCTCTTAAATTCTAAAAAATATTACAAGGCAAAGTTTAAAATTTAATTTCACACAGAAACAATTTTGGAAGAAGGAAGATGGACTGAAAATGATCTCTTTCAATGTCTTTAATTAAAATTTCACTATGTCCATGCAGAATCAAGTCTAATAAGATTGTCCTTACATATGTGTGTGTGTGTATTAGTCGCTCAGTTGTGTCCAACTCTTTGTGACCCCATGGACTGCAGCCTCCCAGGTCCCTCTGTCCACAGGAGTCTCCAGGCAAGAATCCTGGAGTGGGTTGCCATGCCCTCCTCCAGGGGATCTTCCCGATCCGGGATCGAACCCAGGTCTCTTGCACCGCAGGCAGATTCTTTACCATCTGAGCCACCAGGGAAGTCCCTTCTTTATATATGCCCCTGCAATAAAATGCATCTGTACTTAATAATGCTGATGATCTCCTACATTAACAGTTATACATGTATCAAATACTGACCTAGTAACAAAACAAAAATGAAGCTGTATCTTGCCTAAGAGGATTTAAAAATAAACGACATTGTCTCTGCTTATCTAGAGACCAATATCTCTGAAGGACCTTAACAGTAATTGATGTTCAAACAATGTCTAATGTGCCACCATCCACTGTCCTGCTCTTCATGTCCTTGGGAAGCCCAGCCATCTCCCCTTCAGTGTTGGGACTTGCTTCCAAAGAACAGAAGAGGGCAAAGGTGACAGCTGTCATTTTTGTGATGACGTTACAGAAGACTGTAACATCTGTCTTGCTGAGAAAATGTCCTCTTTGCTGTCTTTCAAGAAGCAAGACGCCAGGCTGTGGACCAGCTGAGGGACAGCCACCTGGCAAAGAACCGAAGGCAGCATCCAGCCAACGAGCACTAAGGGCCCCAGCCCACAGCCTGCAAGGTACGAACTCCACCAACCACAGCGCGGGTTTGGAGTCTGATCTTTCCCTAGTAAACCTCAGTTGAGACCCCAGCTCTGGCTCACACACTGATTGAAGACTTGTTGAGGACATAACAAAACCACATCAGAATCTGACCTACAGATACTGAGAGATAACATACATGCATTGTTTTAAGTCTTTAAGTTTGTGGTATTTGTTACAGTGCAATAACTAATACAATGGAAATTCTCAACTGTGGGGGTTGCTTTTTGTTTGTTTGCAAACCAAACTTAAGCTGCTTCACTTTAAACTTTAAAAAGAAGTCAAATACAATATCATTTCAGTTTTGAAATTATCCATGAAAACTGGTAAGCACTCCATTGAATAAAATGCTTAGTAAATGATGCATGTGAGAGTTGGACCATAAAGAAGGCTGAGTACCAAAGAATTGATGCTTTTGAATTGCGGTGATGGAGAAGATTCTTGGGAGTTCCTTGGACACCAAGGAGATCAAAGTAGTCCATCCTAAAGGAAATCAACTCTGAATATTCATTGGAAGAACTGATGCTGAAGTTGAAGCTCCAATACCTTGGTCAACTGATACAAAGAGCCAGCCCATTGGAAAAGATTCTTGATGCCGGGCAAGACTGAGGGCAAGAGGAGTAGGGGGTGACAGAGGATGAGATGGTTGGATGGCATCAATAGACATGAGTTTGAGCAAACTTAGGGAAATAGTGAAGGACAGGGAAGCCTGGTGTGCTGCAGCCCATGGGGTCGCAAAGAGTTGGACATGACTTAGCAATTGGACAACAAAAGTACTAAAACGCTGACTGGTGCTTTCCTTCATGACGATTGTTTGCCTCTTCCTTCTCTACCCAGCATTCAGATCCTTGCTCCTGATTACACTGGGCCTAGTTCTCTCTCTTGATTTCTGGCTCTTAATTCTTCCCCAAATATTCCAGATAAATTGAATGTGAAAACTTGTGCAAATGATGTTTAGAATATTCTAAAGATATGGCTAGTAGGCGCATGATACAAGAAGTGATGATTTTAATATATGAGTGAAAATGTAACTGCTTCCTCTTAAGGAACAGTAAAAACTTGTGGCTAAGAGAATATCATAATAATCAACCACCTGAAAACAATTTAAGTCATAAATGCAGAGTAAATTATTCTATTTCAAGTAGGCTAGCTCACTATCCAGAGAAGGCAATGGCACCCCACTCCAGTGCTCTTGCCTAGAAAATCCCATAGACGGAGGAGCGTTGTGGGCTACAGTCCACGGGGTCGCTAAGAGTCGGACACGACTGAGCGACTTCACTTTCACTTTTCACCTTCATGCACTGGAGAAGGAAATGGCAACCCACTCCAGTGTTCTTGCCTGGAGAATCCCAGGGACACCAGAGCCTGGTGGGCTGCCGTCTATGGGGTCGCACAGAGTCGGACACGACTGAAGTGACGCAGCAGCAGCAGCAGCAACTCACTATCAGTTCAGTTCAGTTCAGTTGCTCAGTCGTGTCCGACTCTTTGTGAGCCCGTGGACAGTTAACTATATATATACAGTTCACTACAGCTTGCTAATCTTAAAAAAATTGAAACATGAGGATTTCAACTGAATATTGCAGGTAATTTCAGCAGACACATTTGGAGACTTTAATCATGTGGATGGGTATGCTAGCTCCCACCTGACTGCGCAGAGGGACACACGGTGAGACACACAGGGGTGGCCTAGAGCAGGCCGGAAGGAGCTCTTTGGAGACGCCTGTGCCCTGTCTCTCCATGGCACTGTCCGTGTGCAGCCTCAAAGCGCATCTTTTCAGTTGAGCTGCACGCACCCTCCTCACAGGCATCGT